>NW_023396546.1:134444-434444 GCF_011125445.2 Fundulus heteroclitus | reverse complement strand
GACATCAAGAAGCCTCCACATCATGTGCCACATCCCAGTCTTCTGCTGGATCACTGCTACGGTTCTGGAGGACGTGTTGGAGACCAGAGAGGGAGGAGAGCTGCCCAGCACCCTGACTGAGATGTACATCCACTTCCTGGTGGTTCAGACCAAAGTGAAGAAGGTCAAGTATGATGGAGGAGCTGAAACAGATCCACACTGGAGTCCAGAGAGCAGGAAGATGATTGAGTCTCTGGGAAAACTGGCTTTTGATCAGCTGCAGAAAGGAAACCTGATCTTCTATGAATCAGACCTGACAGAGTGTGGCATCGATATCAGAGCAGCCTCAGTGTACTCAGGAGTGTTCACACAGATCTTTAGAGAGGAGAGAGGGCTGTACCAGGACAAGGTGTTCTGCTTCGTCCATCTGAGTGTTCAGGAGTTTCTGGCTGCTCTTCATGTTCATCTGACCTTCATCAACTCTGGTGTCAACCTGATGGAAGAAACACAAACATCTAAGAGGACTTTACATTTTAGACCTAGTCCGAGGTCTTTTCACCAGAAAGCTGTTTATAAGGCCTTACAGAGTCCAAATGGACACCTGGACTTGTTCCTCCGGTTTCTCCTGGGACTTTCACTGCAGACCAATCAGAGACTCCTACAAGGTCTGCTGACACAGACAGGAAGTAGCTCACAGACCAATCAGAAAACAGTTCAGTACATCAAGGAGGAGATCAGTGAGAATGTGTCTGCAGAGAAAAGCATCAATCTGTTCCACTGTCTGAATGAACTGAAGGATCGTTCTCTAGTGGAGGAGATCCAACAGTCTCTGAGTTCAGGAAGTCTCTCCACAGATAAACTGTCTCCTGCTCAGTGGTCAGCTCTGATCTTCATCTTAGTGTCATCAGCAGAAGATCTGGATGTGTTTGACCTGAAGAAATACTCTGCTTCAGAGAAGGTTCTTCTGAGGCTGCTGCCAGTGGTTAAAGCCTCCAACAAAGCTCTGTAAGGACACAGATTGTTGCTGCTATTATTTCTGATAGTGAGAATTCTGCTAATGAGGTAAATATTGATTCATGTTGCTGCAGTTTATGTATAATAAACCAGTTTACAACAAAAGGTAACATAAAGATGTGTAAAATCAGACAGATCCATCAATCTTTCCAAGGAGAACATTGGTGACTGTAAAGAAATCAACAATATTTCTGATGAATTGTTTAATAGCAGATTTTTCTCCCTGTCTCCTCAGACTGAGTGGCTGTAACCTCTCAGAGAGAAGCTGTGAAGCTCTGTCCTCAGTTCTCAGCTCCCAGTCCTCCAGTCTCAGAGAACTGGACCTGAGTAACAACAACCTGCAGGATTCAGGAGTGAAGCTTCTCTCTGCTGGACTGGAGAGTCCAAACTGCAGACTGGAAACTCTCAGGTACAAAGTTCTTCATCCTGTTGAAACCAGATTTCTGTCCATTAATATGAAAAGTTCAGTGCAGTGCAAAATAATATGGTGTAAAAATGTAGTAAACATTCAGTTTTGTACTATTTAAATGGATTATAAAAGTTGGTTGTGCAAAATAATGATACAAATGTGATGCAGAGTGCAGTTTATAGTTCAACAGTTCAACAGTCTGATGGCAGCAGGGAAAAAGCTTTTGCAGAACCTGGTGGACCTGCAGTGGATGCTGCGGAACCTCTTCCCAGAGGGCAGCAGGGAGAACAGTCCATGGTGGGGGTGTGAGGGGTCCCTGATGATGTTACGGGCTTAGGACACGCAGCGCTGAGACGAAATGTACTGGGGAGAAGAGGAGCCCCGATGATTTCTTATGTTGTCCTCACCACTCTCCTCACGTTCCTCCAGTCGGAGGCACTGCAGCCTTCTGTAGAAGGTTGTGAGGATGGGCGGGGGCAGATGGGCTCTCTTCATCAACTGCAGGAAGTACAAGCGCTTCTGTGCCCTCGTCACCAGTAACGTGGTGTTCACAGACCAGCTGAGGTTGTCTGTGATGTGCACCCCCAGGAACTTGGTGCTGCTGACCACCTCCACAGCTGAGCTGTTGATGAGCAGTGCAGCGTGGTGAGGCCAGTTCTTCCCGAAGTCAACGATGATCTCCTTCGTCTATTCCACGTTCATGATCAGGCTGTTGTTTCTGCACCAGCCCACCAGTTGCTCCACCTCCTCTCTGTAGTCCTGGTCGTTGTCGTCTCTGATCAGGCCCACCACCGTTGTGTCGTCTGCAAACTTCACGATGTGATTGGTGGTGAACCTGGGAGCGCAGTCGTGTGTCATCAAAGTGAACAGCAGGGGGCTCAGGACGCAGCCCTGAGGGGAGCCCGTGCTGAGGTTGATGACATCAGAGGTGTTCTGTCCGACCCGGACTGACTGAGGTCTGTTGGTGAGGAAGTCTAGCAGCCAGATGCGAAGGGGAGTGCTGAAGCCCAGATGTTCCAGTTTTCCTACCAGATGATGTGGGATGATGGTGTTAAACGCTGAACTGAAGTCCAGGAACAGCATTTGCACGTGGGTGTTCTTCTCCTGGAGTCTGGAGATGATGTGTTCTTTTACCAGCCTTTTAAAGCACTTCATCATGATGGGAGTCAGTGCAACAGGCCGGTAGTTGTTGAAACAGGTGACTTGAGGTTTCTTTGGCACCGGAATGATGGAGGCAGACTTAAAGCATGCTGGCACTGTGTCTTGGTCCAGCAAGGTGTTAAAAATGTCTGTGAGGACACCAGCCAGCTGACTTGCACACTCCCTGAACACTTGCCCAGGTATGTTGTCTGGACCTGGGGCCTTCCGCGGGTTGACTCTCAGAGTCTTCCACACGTTGGCGGTGTCAAGGCAGAGCACCTCCTGGTGGTGCTGACGTCCTCAATGCATTTGTTGATGTAGGCTGACACGGTCATGGCGTACGCATCAATGTTGATCTTGTTGTCAAATGTTGCTGCAGCTTTGAATATGTCCCAGTCAGAGCACTCAAAACAGTCCTGGAGTGCCTCCATGGCTCCCTCAGTCCACACCCTCACCTGCCTCACTGTACGTTTAGCTCTGATCAGCGGGGGCCTGTATGCAGAAATTAGCATCACAGAAAGGTGGTCTGAAGAGCCGAGGTGGGGGTGGGGGGCTGCTCTGAATGTATCTTTAATATTTGTGTAATCCAAGGCTATGTTCACACTGCAGCCTGAAGTGACCCAATTCCGATTTTTTTGCCCATATGCGACCTGTATCTGATCTTTTTATGACAGTCTGAACGACACAGATCGGATTTTTTCAAATGCGACCCAGGTCGCTTGGATATGTGGTCCTGAATCCGATACGTATCTGATCTTTTCAAATGCGACCTGTGTGTGTACGGCCAGGTCGCATTTAACCCGACCTACACGTCACTGATACTTGACAAACGTCACTAACGGTGGACCTGGCTATGCCAAAGAGGTTGGCTATTGTGCGGTAACAAGCACCTGTTGCATGTCCGTTCAGCCCCACGGCAACGCATTTACTCACCGCTTTGGCCGAATAGGTGTGTCTTTACGTGAGAGCGCTAAAGAGATCCGTTCAGACGCACATAAAGGTTGCCTTTGTCATTCGAAAATTATGAATTAAGTCCGTATCAGTAAAGCCGCTCACGTCGCTAAAATTTGGCTCTCTTCCTCTCCTCTTCTTAAAAAGATTGCGTTGGTAAAGTGCTGGCTCCGGTTGGAGAATAACGTAAAGAAGGCAAGATACGCTTCAGCGTTACGATCCATGTTTACTTCCGCAAACAATGAGCACGCTTGCTACGCATGACGTCATCGCGTCTTCTACTGCGCATGCGGGACACTTAGGTGTATAAATGCAGTTCACACACGAAATCACATACAAGTCGCATATATTTGGAAATGTGAACGGACACGCAAAAAAATTTGATTTCACAAAAAAATCGGAATTGAGCATTAAGGGCTGCAGTGTGAACGTAGCCCAAGTCTAAAGTGTTCTCTCCCCAAGTAGCAAAATCCACGTGTTAGTAGAAATGAGGGATAACAGTTTTCATATTGGCCTGGTTAAAATCCCCAGCAATGATGAAAACACCTAACCTGACGAGCCAGATGAATTTTGTTCCACTTAGCTCCGCCTAGCTTCACTCACATCCATCTGGGACCTCTTCCATAGAGAGTGATTTCTTCAACCAATTTTACTGTCCAGCCAATCAGGACGCAGGGCTGGAGTTTCATAGATGTGACGTAGTGGAGAAGCAACCGTGAGACTGTTTTAATTTAGACAACAATGGCGGCTCGCATCGAGGAAGCAAGCGTTAACATTGATGCTGCTATTTCTTCTGTGTTGTGCTTGCATTACACTGGTTTACATCATTAGCTATGGCCTGTCTTATGTTTCACGATTTGTACTTACATCAGTGACACTTTGACGAGCTCTGGTCTCAGCTGTTGGCTTCGACAATTTAGTAGCTGGGGGAGCAGTAGGTGTTCGGGGTTGGGGACGCAATTTCGACGGTGTCGGTTCCCTGTCCCGTTTATGTGCGACAGGCGTCTTTGCACTCACTGATGTTTCTGATGAAGTTCATTGTTCAGAAAGCGGTTCCTCTTCTGCTTTTTGCCATCCTCTAAGATTTGCCAGACTATCTTCGAGTCTGCCGATCAAGCGAAAGCACCGGTTGCATATCTGACAGAGTTTCCTTTTTTCACCTCCGGAATATCGCCAAAATTAGAAACATTCTGTCCAGGGGTGATGCTGAAAAACTAGTCCATGCATTTGTTACTTCAAGGCTGGACTATTGTAATTCTTTACTATCAGGAAGTCCACAAAATGCAGGTCGAAGTCTTCAGCTGATCCAAAATGCTGCGGCAAGAGTTCTGATGAAAATCAACAAGAGGGATCATATTTCTCCAATTTTAGCTTCCCTTCATTGGCTTCCTGTTAAATCAAGAATATAATTTAAAATTCTCCTTCTAACGTATAAAGCCCTTAATAATCAAGCTCCATCATATATCAGAGCTCTAATTACCCCGTATGTTCTTAACAGAGCACTTCGCTCTCAGACTGCAGGTCTGCTGGTGGTTCCTAGAGTCTCTAAAAGTAGAATGGGAGGCAGATCCTTTAGCTATCAGGCTCCTCTCCTGTGGAACCAACTCCCAGTTTTGGTCCGTGAGGCAGACACCCTGTCTATTTTTAAGACTAATCTTAAAACTTTCCTTTTTGACAAAGCTTCTAGTCAGAGTGGCTCATGTTACCCTGAGCTATCTCTATAGTTATGCTGCTATAGGCTTAGGCTGCTGGAGGACATCAGGGTCTATTTCTCTCACTCTACTGATTTCTACTGTTCTTCAGTCTACTATTCTCCAGTTTTGCATTGTATTACATTGAAATGACTGTCGTCATTTCAGCTTTTAACTTTTTGCTCTCTCTCTTTTTCTTCATAGTAGGCACACCTGGTCTGACGTTCTGTTAAACTGTGACATCATCCAGAGAAGACGGCTCACCCGCTATTACCATCTAATGTAGAACAGATTACTGGATCAATGTGAGCTGCTGTGCTTTTTTGTCTGTCTTGTTGTGTCTCTGCTCTGTCTTCTGTTACCCCCAGTCGGTCGAGGCAGATGACCGTTCATACTGAGCCCGGTTCTGCCAGAGGTTTTTCTTTCCACTGTCGCTTCATGCTTGCTCAGTAGGAGGGATTGCTGCAAAGCCATGGACAATGCAGACGACTCTTCCTGTAGCTCTACACTTCTTCAGGAGTGAATGCTGCTTGTCGGGACTTTGAAGCAATCAACTGGTTCCCTTTATATAGGAAATTTTTGACCAATTTGTATAACCTGACTGATTTTGACTTTGTAAAGTGCCTCGAGATGACATGTTTCATGAATTGGCGCTGTATAAAAAAATTGAATTGAATTGAATTGAAATTGAATCTTACCTGAAGTTGTAACAATGTTAAACCGAGTTCTGTAAGTCGTTCATCTATACTTTTTTGGTTGGCTTCTTTGATAAAAATAAGTCTGCTGTGCACAAGGTTGCCTTTTTTCCGCACATTTTCATGGCACAGACGACATTGATCATTTACCGACATTGCGCTGATTTCACTGTTGCTATATCCAAGATGTCAGCTGTTCTGTTTTGTTTTTTCCTGCGTCGCTCTCATCAGCGTCACGGGTTGGCTTCGGTGTGAGTGGTTGAAATAGCATGTTGATAAAGATGACAGACAAGTGGCTTATCCAATCATATGCAAGGATTTTTGATAAGGCCCAGCCTTCTGAAACGCCATTCCTATGGATCAGTTCCAGATGGATAAGTGGAGCTAGGGGGAGCGAAATTCATTTGGCTAGGGCCAGGTTAAAAAAAACCCTGCGTGTGTGCAGATTTCAGCTCAGTCATAGTCCAGTAGAGAACACTCATAGCCTCTTTAGTATTAGCGCTGGGAGACACATAAACAGCAGTGATGCTAACAACAGTAAACTCTCTGGGCAGGTAGAAAGGTCTGCAGTTAACAGTCAAAAGCTTGATGTCCGGAGAGCAAACGCTAGTGACAGATCTGGCATTTTTACACCATTTGTTGTTGATGTAAACACACAGCCCTGCACCTCGGGTCTTACCGCTGAGTCCGCTGTTTCTGTCGGAGTGAAATGTAGCTAGCCCCTTCAGGCTAACGCCACGTTCCGGTATCGATGAAGTAAGCCATGTCTCCATCAGGATGAAAGCGCAGCCTATAGTTACTCATCTCCCTGTTTGCAGAGAGTTCAAGTTGTAGATGATCTATTTTGTTGTCCAGTGAGCGGACGTTGGAGAGCAAGATGAATGGAAGTGGCGGTTTGTAGGGGGTTAGCTTTTAGCTTAGCTGTTAGCCCAGATCAGCCGCGCTCCCACAGCCGGTCAAACCGCCTTCGCTCACTCCTCCTCCAGCGTGTGCTGCTCGGTCAGTCTACTTCATTGTAGGCCTCCGGGACTTGTGCCTGAAGCACTCAGAAGCTACGTAAGCAATCGAGAATAGTTGTATAGTTTGTAACGTTCTGGGCGGCATATTTTTGTAGAAATGCTCGCAGGTTCTCGGGAGCCATAGCAGCCGCAGCCGTCAGGGCGCCGCCAGAAGTATATACGTTAAGAAAGACATTTAGATGTTTGTTAAAAAGATGCATTAAGCCCCAAAATGACATTTGATTTAAGTATTTAATTTAAACACAATCAGATTAGTTTTTATTATAACACATATAGTCACTACCTACTCCACAATAATCTGACAAAGAGTCAAAAGAAAAAAAATATTTGTGCACAAGCAACACCACGACTGCTCAACTACTCCCACAACCAGGACCCACTGTTTTTGAAGGTAAAGTTACTTATTTGGGCTTGACTTTATTTCTGAGATAAATAATTTAATTATCTCTCAGTTTTCCACAATAAAGCGGAATATTAGTGGTAGATAGTTTGTCCTTTCCATGTCCCAGTTTCCTGGCCATCACATCTGGCAGAGTTGATTCATGACATCCCAAACACACGCAGGCCAGAGCCCAGAGTGACAGGGAAACTAGTGATGAGACAGCAAGAGAAGAGATTCAGTAAGTGGGGAAAATATGGGGAAAAGTTTAATAAAGAGTGGAAGAAAGAGAACGCACTGAAAGACTGGATCTGACCTCAAATGGGAGATTTCTCAAAGACATTCTGCTGATTCTGCAAGTGTGAAATATGTGCTCACCATACGCTGCTAATGCCACTGATCCAAACCACTGCTTTATTCTTTATCTCAGCTTCAATTCTTGACTCCATCAATGAGATTAAAGCGATCTAAACATCATTTTATCTTTGGTATTTTAGGTAGTTTAAATTTTGCTTAAAGACAGAACCATCTGCAGAGTTTGTCTTTTTGTACAGTTTCCAACCCAGAGAAGCTATAGTTGGGATTCATTCGTTTAAATGTGTCAGATGTTACTTTTTATTCCCTACAAAACAAAATACAGTTTGATTTCTAGTTATATTTATTAAAACCAGCTGAGCAGCAGCTTCTTGAGCTCTACGTTCTCATGTTATCATCATGTGTTGAATTGTGTGTCTGCAGCTTGTCAGGCTGTCTGGTCTCAGAGGAAGGCTGTGCTTCTCTGGCCTCAGCTCTGAGCTCCAACCCCTTCCATCTGAAAGAGTTGGACCTGAGCTACAATCATCCAGGAGACTCAGGAGTGAAGCAGCTGTCGGCTGGACTGAAGGATCCACGCTGGAGACTGGAAGCTCTCAGGTAATGATGAATAAAGGTATAGAGGTACTTCATGACAAAGTTTGGACTGATTTATAACCCCAGATCATAAATCAAAACCTCCTTGATTGAATCCCACCCATCCCTCTCCTAATAATAATAATAATAATAATAATACATTTTATTTAAAAGGCGCCTTTCTGGACACTCAAGGTCACCGTACAGAAGGGTAAAAAACAGAATGTCAGAAACAAAAATCAAAACAAAAAAACATTAAAAAAATACAGAGGCTGGGACAGGGAAATTGATAATTAAAGAGAATAGGCAGTCATAAACAGATGAGTTTTGAGTTGTGATTTAAAATGGAGAAGTGAGTCCGTGTTTCTAAGTAGGGGTGGTAGAGAGTTCCAGAGGCGGGGGGCAGAGCGGCTGAATGCTCTGCTCCCCATGGTGGTGAGACGGGCGGAAGGGACAGACAAGTGTAAAGCAGATGAGGATCTAAGAGCACGGGAGGGGGTGGGAATGTGCTCGTACCCCTCTTATCACATCATCAGTCAGAATAATTGTATAGTTTATTTAAATAAGTCTAAAGGTTAATTAGGAATAGTTTAATGCAGCGTCCCACAGTGAGAAGATTCAAGATGATGGTGCAAATCCTGGCAGGCTCAGCATGATGGTCTCGTAGTGGATATTAATAATTATCAATTAAGTAAGCACACCAATGATTTTTAACCAAGAGAAAAGAAAAGATGCATCTTTGTCTTTGTATGTTATTTAATTCAAAGGCGAGAAGCTTTTGAATGTCTCTGTCCCCTAATGTCTCCTAAATGCTGACAACCCAGGGTCCAGACCAGGAAGCAGAGCCGTAGTTTAACACTCCTCTCTGCAGCTTCTGTACTGTTACCCACCCATTACCCTATTGAGACGGTGTCTTTCCCACGGCCAACACTGAATAGATCAAAAACTGATCTAAGTGGAACAAATCATAAAAATCAATATGGCTCACCTTGAACCAAAAAATCAAACAATTAAATGTGGTCTATTAAATATAAGGTCTCTCCATTCAAAGACTTTGCTAGTTAATGAATTGATTTCTGATAATCAAATTTATTTATTTTGTATCACAGAAACCTGGCTACAAGAGGACTACGTTAGTATAAATGAGTCAACTCCCTCTAATTATTTAAATTTCCACATTCCCAGATCTGTGGGAAGAGGAGGAGGAGTGGCAACCATCTTTCAGTCTGATTTATTAATTAGCCCCAGGCCAACTAATAACTACAGTTCTTTGAACATTTAACCCTCAGTTTCCCTCATCCAAATTGCCAAGCAATAAAATCTCTTTTGATTGTTGTTTTGTATCATCCACCAGGCCCTTACACTCAGTTTTTGGATCAGTTGTCAGACTTCTTATCTGATTTGGTGTTAAACACTGACAAGGTTATTATAGTGGGGTATTTTAACATTCATGTTGACACAGAATGTGATAACCTTAGTGTAGCCTTTAAAACTATCCTAGATTCAATTGGTTTTGCTCAAAACGTGCATAAACATATGCACTCTTGGCTCCATACTTCTGACCTTGTGCAGACATATGGCATTGATTGTGAAGAATTAACAATATTTCCTCACAACTCTGTCCTATCTGATCATTTTTTATATAACATTTGAGTTAAATTTAACTGAGTTATCCACCCCCAAAAGAGGGTTCCATTATAGTAGATCTTTATCAGATAATGATCTATCAAACTTTAAAGCGTCTGCATAATCTGATTGAATTTGACTTTAGAAAGTGCCTTGAGATGTTATGTTTCATGAATTGGCGCTGTATAAATAAAACTGGATTGAATTGAATTAACACAGTCAGGAACCAGCCAAGAGAAAAATAAAACACTAAACTTTTACACATTGTGGGTTAACAAAGAAAGCGAGAGTAATCTTCAGAGGACTACAGCCACTGGTACAATCCAGTTCCTATCTAACTCAACTCCTCTCTGTGTCCTTGGATGTGGAAACACAGTAAATCTATAAGCATGTGAGCTTCTTTATCACTTGAAAGTTATGCAGGTGCAACCAGACCAGACATGATCAGAGTTAGATACATCAATAACATTTTCCACAACAGTCTGTTCCCCTAGAAATAGTGGAAAGCAGTGGGCTGACTTTGTGCAAGACTGGAGCAGAAAGACTTTAAAATACAAATGTCACTATTCATAATCTGAAAGATCTGTAAATTAAAATAGCTGCTATAGACGAGTGATGTTCTGAAGGCAGGACTGTGGTGCAGTTTCCAGGCTCACCACCACGAGGCGTTTTGAGTCATGTTAGAAGAGATGTAAAAATGGTGTTTCTGGAAGCAGTGAGGATCTTTACAAGCTGAGTTTTGGATTTTTGTTTATTGTCCAATCAGAATAATTCGTTAAGCAGGTTTATTGTTCTGGATCTTTTCTGTCAGCTCATTTTAGCTGACAGCAGATCTGGCTAACTAAACTAACTTTTTCCCTTCAGTTGGTGATTCTGATCATGTTTAGTTGCCTTGTTTGCTTGATCTCCACATTATCAGTGATTGAAGCACATGACTGGAAGAAGATAAAACAGTTTTCATTTGTTACCAGATTTGGTTTGGGCTCCAAATAAAGGCCTGTCAGGTTAACTATACAGCATGTGGCTATAATGACTTGTGTGATCTACTAATATTAGAGGTTGTGATTACATCAGATTATAATTTGTGTTTAGTTTATTTGTGTTTTAGTTTATTATAGTTTGGAGAACCACACACATAGAGAGACCTAAATCTGCTTATTAAAGAAAGGATCACTTGGTCTGGTCATTGGATCTGGGGTCATCCAGGCATTTAACCAGAGCCCACCCTGAGATCACCACCATAGTGAGTCGGACATTCATTTTATAAATTATAAATGATATATAAATATCATTACAAGTAGAGAAGATGATCTAGATTGTGGCATTGTAAAAATTAACTAAGAAACCTGATGTTAGAACAGACACTGAGGTGGAAATTATGGTGATGGTAAGAGGAAATGAAGAAATGAGAAATTAAGCTACCTGTCTTATTTTTCTCTTTAAATCTATATCGGATTATGGAGAAAATGTCACATTCATGGTGACTTTTCCTCCAAGATGGCAGTAGGTTGTTGTGATTAGAGGTGAAAACATGTTGAATGTTTTCAAAAAAGCACAGATGGTTAAAATGTGTAAAAGACAAAATAAATCTGTAACTAGTTTTCTGAATAGGTGGAGATGTTTCAGTGACAGGGAGGAAGAAACAGGAGGAGGATGTTCAACATTTAGAAATGATCATCCAACATGGAGAGAAATAAGTAGAGGAACTGATCTAGAATATGTAGTAATAGAGAGAATAATAAATGAGGTTAATTAATTATAGTTAACTATTAAAATCCTTGTAAAAAATTAGATCTGAACCAGTTAATGCAGATTAAAGGTGGAGATAATCAGTAATATGTGGTGACTTTAATGCATATGGAATATTATTGGGAGGAAACAGAACAGATGGAAATGGAGAAATGGTAGAAGAAAATTTAGAGGGTAATAATTAATCCTGTTGAATGATGGAAGATGAACCAGTCATTTCAATGTAATGCAATGCAAAACTGGAGAACAGTAGACTGGAGCACAGGAAATGGATCAGTCCTTGATTTAACTCTAGTGTCCAGGAATATTTCAGCTGGTTGTGAAATGGGATTTATTAGACGACTCGTCTGCAGGCAGAGATCATTACCCAGTTTTCTGTAATATTCTCCTCACTAAGAACGGCTCACATGGAAAATTAAAGGGCAGAGGATCTTTAATGGTGCTGAATAGGAACTCTGTTAGATTCACATGATGATACACTTTAAACTTCATTTTATTGAGTTTTTCATTTTCTAAACAACAAAAAGAGAAAAAGAACAACCAGATCATCAAACAGTCTTGGGTCAGAGCTGTGTTGTCACAAAGTCTCAGATCCTCCATCTAACAATGATCCAATTACTAATTACTACCTTTAGTTTTATTGCATCAGTAACATTACTGCAGGTTCCCAACGCCTATAGAACACATTTATTTAAAGTCTGGTCAAGTTGGTTCTATTCTCCATTTGGTACCTGGCCCAAACTTTCAGCACCACCACTTGTAGGATGGAGGTTCTGCCTTCAACTAATCAGTTGTTCTGCATTTTAAGGCTGCAGTGAGCAGCAGATTGAAGAGGTAGAACTTTGTTGGTCCCTCTGACCGTCTGAGGTGAGACCCAACAATGCAGAACTGGGTTCTGGTGATATGTTGGCTTTAAAAGCTGCTTTGAACCCTCAGATCCATCCATTCAGAACTCATCCAGCTTGGATCAGGACCATGTAGCCCAGATCAGTGGTTTTCAATAGGTGAGGCGCTCCTCCCCTGGGGGGCGCCAAAGAGTCACAGGGGAGGCGCGAAGAAATATAAGACAGCGCTGCAGCATAACTCTGTGAAGCTGGTCATCAGCATCTGAACGGGCTGCATGATCAGTTCTGAGAGTATTTTGGAGAGGAACCACTGGGAAACCAGTGGGTCAGAAACCCCTTCTCTTCCCCACCCACAGTCTGAGATAAACTGAGCATTCAAGAGGCGGAGGCTCTTGTTGAGCTCAGCTCAAATGTGGAATTAAAACAGAGACTGGTGGAAATGACGATTACGTGATTCTGGTTGACTGTTGAGAGCGAGTTTCCCCATGTGTCCACCAAAGCCATGAGTCCTGATGCCCTTCACCTCCACTTACCTGTGTGAATGTGGGTTTTCTGCTCTCACCCTGATCAAAAACTAATACCGGTCAAGGCTACAAGTGCAGGATGTTGTTGTGGTTGTTAAAATTGAAACAGGTTTAAATTGTGTATAAATGGCCTAAAAAGTAAAACACAATATGTAATATGTTGACGTCTGTTAAACTCAGGTTATCTTTTTTATTATTATTATTATTTCAGTTGACGTCTCCTGTTGACGTGAGTTCAGTTTGACGTTGGTGTCTGTTTACTTCAGTTTGTCTGCTGTTGAAAACAATTGTTTATGAATTTGCTAGTTATCTTTAACTATTCCAAGGGGACGCTTACATTCAATGAATTAGAAAACCCCTGGCCTAGTTAAATAAGAGATGTAGTAAAATGTCTATGAAGTAAACGCTAATAAGCAAGAGATAATTTAAACATGATTAATTAATTTATTCTTGCTTTATTAAAAGTGTTCATCTCTAAAATGTGTTTATATAGTGTTCAAACATCTATTTGCATAGTTGTAGTTCATTTTAATAACGGTACATGTGAGAAGTGTATTTTCCTATGCAGAGGCAGTAATTGAATGCATCATATGTTTGGGTGAGAGAGCGTAGCAGAGAAGCCGAGCGATCCGGTTCTGCGGCCATAAGTCATCATCTCCATGTTAAACTGGCTTGTCTTTGGACTATAAACAGTAATGTGTGTTGTGGTTTGTCCCCACGATGATCCACAGTGAGTTAATGTGCTTAAGTCCGAGGTAGAAGACACTGAAGTTTCTACTGGAAGCTTTTTAGACTGTGTTTAGCCGCTAGCTTAGCATAGCAACTAGCCGATGCTAACAAGCTAGCTAATGGACTCTAGGCTAACTCAGCTGGACCTAGGAGCTTGTAGAGGATCGTTATCCAACCGTACAACAAGAGACTGGACCCAGCTAGAACTCTGAGCCACCCGGAAGCATTTAGAGGACCTCTGGAAACGTTGGAGACGAGGACCAAAATGTGGTCCTAGAGTGAGAATATGTTAATTTTTGGTGGTCTGGGGGCGGGTTAAAACAGAAAGTACCCACAACTGTTAAATAATACTGAATAAAATAAAGTAGTTTTATCTTATTGACCGTATTATTACACTGTTAAACATTAATCTATAGGTTTGTTTATCAGTGTAGATCTATAACCTCATTGGTGAATCAGGCTGAGTTTCATCAAGCCTGTATGGTCTGACATTTTCCCCTCAGCAGGAACACTTAAAGCACTCAGGGGTTCACGCTGCGTCTTTATGCTGATCCAGCTGCTGATGTTTCCCTCTTTTCAGCTCCATGAACTTCTAGCCTGTTACAGTTTATAACCATCATCACCTTTCACAGCGACAGGTTTCTCCTCTCAGTCTCTGCTCTGACCAGACAAATCTCCTCTATTGCTCTCCTCAGGGCGCTCTGGTGCGTAATTACCAAGCTGAAGGCTCAGTTTGAAGTTGTTCTCTGAGCGTTTTGTTTGTGGTCAGAGCGGACGGAATAATGACTTTCTGCTTCACTTTTAGCCCACTAATAGTCTTTATTGGGGAATCCTACAGGAAATATAGCACTTTTTATGCATGGCAACCCCAGAGTTGATGAGTAAAGGTGCAGCTTTTCAAGCTCTGCGTCTCCCTGGTTCCTAAGTGACTGTAGAAAAAAACACTTTTATTGGTAACGTCTGGTATCAGCATAATTTTTACTAATGATATCAGTTTGAGGCGGTGAGGTGGGCAGATTTTAGCCCCATTGGTGCGCTGCACGCGAGGAATAAACAGTGGGAAAAATGCCTAAATAAATAGTGTAAAGGGGTCCTTTAGAGGGAAGAGGAGGAATAATGGGTCTGAGCTGAAGCCTCTGATGTTACAAGTTCCTTAAAATGACCCTTAAAAGTCCACACCTAAATTACATTTAACGTAATTATGCTCACCTGAATTAAAGAGCAAGGCAACATTCCATTGAAGCACTGCTGGTTCTGTGTGGTTAAAAACAAAATAGCATGAAACACAGGTACTGACTCTCCTATTGACTTTAATTGGGACATTTTGGTTCGAGTGGAAGGACATTAAACGTAGTGATTCACGTTTTGAAGGCTGGCCGCTGATAAAAGCACCTGGGTCTGAGGGAAGGGAGGAGAGAGGAGCAGTAAGAGCGTTGAGGCACAGAAACACAGCGCATGTAGTTAAAATAATGCAGAATTAATAAAAACCAAACTTATAAAGCAGGTGGCCTAGTATTGGAGTCAGAGCCGTGACTGTGGGAGCTGAGTTTTTTCCACAGGAGAGGAGGACTAAACGGAGCAGAGCGTTTCTGTTAGGATTATTATTCATCTGACACAAGGGACCTTTTTAGTTTATTTGCTCTTTGAGTGAAGTGACCACTGAGTTTGGTCTCCATATTCACGAGCATGGAAACAGGCCTGCAACGTAGGGTTAGCTTGGTGTTTGCTGGCTTTAGCTTTAATTAATTAGCATTTAAGCAAATATTATTGAACTGTGATTTTAGATTGACACCCTGAGTGTTTTTATTTTAGTGTTTTATGCAGAGAAGCACTTGTTACTTGTCTTTATTTCATTCAAAGGTCCTAAAGTACATTTATTTTATTCACCTTTTTATCTTCCTAAATAAAAGGGGAACATTAACACTTTATACCAGGGGTGTCCAAACTTTTTTAGTGAGGGCCAAATCCAGAAAACTAAACAAAGGGCCACACTAGAGGTGCCATATTGCCACATGAATACTGTGTGTATTTCTAAGTCAGCTATAATGTGAAGAACATTGCAGTCAGTGGGAGCAGTGATGCTGTCCTTTGATTGAAGGACGGCTGACATGTCAGCAGAAAGTTTGGTGGTTGAGACACGAAGGACTTCACAGATATGCTGTCAGTCATTCTGCTTCTCAGTCTGCTTTTGTTCTGATTTAACAGAGAAAATCTTTGTTCACATCTGGATGTTGAGCCCAACAGGCTCATCATTGTTTCTGCGTGGCGTCTCATCAGAGGAAACTTGGCATTATCCAAACTCTGACAGAGTTCAGGGAGGGAGAGAAGCTGATGTTGACTATGCAGAGAATCATCACATTGCATTTCAATCAGTTCTAACTGCAGACTCTCTTCCACTTCTTCTGCATCCACCAGGAAGGAGGTGGAGAACAGCTGGATTTGTTTTTCAATGACAGAAAAGTCTTGGAGATGCTGGTTGAATTCTGTCACCAGAGATGCAATCACAGACACATATTTCTCCTTTTTAGCAGAAAGGTCGGCCTTTGGAAAAGCAGACGTGATTTCAGACAGAGCAGGGAAGTGTGCAGCATTAAAGCCTCGTAGTTGTGTCTCAAAGAGGCGGAGCTTTACCCAGAAGGCTTTCAGGTGTGCATACAGGTGTGGCACCAGCTGTTCTTTGCCTTGTAGCTTCTTGTTCAGTGTATTCAGACGATGCGTAAGATCAACTAAAGATGCCAGGTCTGCCAGCCACAGAGGGTCACTTAGTTCATGAAGAGGTCGGCCCTTCTCTTTTAAAACCTGCTCCATTTCTGATCTCAGCCAATCAGAGCGCTGCAGCACAGAGCACGTGAATTTCCCACAGCGACACTAAATCCACCGCAGGTTGCAATGTTTCCATCATCATCATCATCATCATCATCATCATCATCATCATCATCATCATCATCATCATCATCAGAGCCCAGGTGTCTGTCTGCTCTCAGCTCTTCTTTCTTTCTCTGGGTTTTTACAACAAGTGGACGTGTCCAAATGTTGGACTGGTCCTTTCTCAGTGGAGGACAATGTGTGTCTGAGAGACATGTAATGTCCATGTTTGCTGCTGAAAGAGACTGATGGTCTGACCCCCCTCCTCCTTTCAGGGTGGAGCCTGCTGGAGTCCGATGGTTGACACCAGGTCTGAGGAAGTGTAAGTGTGTTTTTCATTTGATTCATGACAACAAAGCAGCTCACATTCAACCATCTTCAAACTGTCCATCACTCATTCAGGAGTCATCAAAGTGTCAATAAATGATCAATAACTGCAGCTGGATTGTCTTTGTTCTCTCCATCAGATTCCTGTCAACTCACAATCGACACAAACACAGTGAACAGAAAACTCAAACTGTCTGAAGACAACAGGAAGGTGACACATGTGGAGGAGCTTCAGTCATATCCTGATCATCCAGACAGATTTGGTCATCATCAGCTGCTGTGTAGAACTGGTCTGACTGGTCGCTGTTACTGGGAGGTCGAGTGGAGAGGAGAAGTTGATATATCAGTGAGTTACAGAAGAATCAGGAGGAAAGGAGACAGTAGAGACTGTTGGTTTGGATATAATGATCAGTCCTGGAGTCTGAGATGCTCTGATCGTCATGGTTACTCTGTCTGGCACAATGACAGAGAAACATTAATCTCCTCCTCCTCCGTCTCTAACAGAGCAGCAGTGTATGTGGACTGTCCTGCTGGTATTCTGTCCTTCTACAGAGTCTCCTCTGACTCACTGATCCACCTCCACACCTTCAACACCACATTCACTGAACCTCTGCTTCCTGGCTTTGGGGTCTTTAGGTCCAGGTCTGGTTCCTCAGTGTTTCTGTGCTGATTGAGTCTAAAGAGTCGTCTCCTGTCAGAGAAAGCCTCTCCCTGTTGAACAGATAGTTCAGTCTGTTCATGTCTGTCTCTTTCACTCAGAAACACGTTTTCACATTCATGGATTCAATCTGTTTCTTTGTGAAACTCTTCTAAATGATTCCTTGGAAACTTCTTCCTCTTCCAGTCCTTTAAAGATGGAAGCTGGGATTATTCCAGGATCCACATGTTGTTTTTCTGCCTGTTTCCAGTCAAAGCTTCACTCTGAATATCAGCATGTTGACTTTCTCTCTTGGTTTTTTACTTTCATTCATCAGTCAGATTTCATTGAAATGTTGGCCAGTTTTTCTCAATCTCTGGACATTATCTGTTTCTGTCCGCTCCTATTTTTCTAAACACTTTTTACATTCACATGTTAAATCTTTTTAAATATTTGCTGCAGTTCTACTTCAGGTGTTTTAATGTGAAATAAACAGATTTTCTTCTTTTGTATTTGATTCATTTGCTGCCCATTCTCTTCTGTTCCTCTTTCAATATTTCCATAAAACATTGACACTTGTTTAAATATGTAAAAAAACTGTTTTTTTTCTATCAACACTGACTTTCAAAAAGTCCTAATTTACAGTAAAACATTTCCATCTTCTTTCTGACATGTTTTTAAATGACAGATTTTGTTCTTTAGTTGAATAAATCAGCAGCAGAAACTCAAAGCAATAATGAAATTATATTTCTGCTCCATCTTTCCAAACCTTGAAAACACGTTGCGAATGAAAGAAGAGCCGACGCTGACAGTCTGGGACTAAAATCAGCTTCTTTACTTCCAAACTGCTGACTTGGACAGACTGAAGACCAGTTTTTACTTTTCTAGCTAAACTCCTGCGGCACCAAACCAGAAGCTGAACCAACACCAACAACAGAACCACATGAAACATTTCCACATCACAACTTCTTCCTATTCTGGACTTTTAGTTTTACACAGGAAACGTGTGAACGCGCACACAGAGCCGCAGCGTGCACGGTGTCCTGCTGCTCCTCTTAAAGGGACAGTCCCACATTTTCAACTTCAGGTTCCTTTTTTTTTCTCTCGGGATGGCAGGATTCTACCGTCGCTTTTGTAAAAACTTCTCAACAGTAGCAGCTCCGCTGACTGCTTTGACTAGTCCTTCAAAGCCTTTTTCTTGGTCCAAAGAATGCCAGCATGCATTTGAGAACCTTAAAGGATTGCTTTCCTGTTCACCTGTTCTTTCCGCCCCAAACCTCAGTCTGCCATTTAAGCTAGACATAGACGCAAGTGCAGTTGGGGTAGGAGCTGTTCTTCTACAGGATGATAAGGATGGTCTGGAGCATCCGGTGAGTTACTTCTCGAGAAAATTCAACTGTCATCAAAGTAAATACTCTACTATTGAGAAGGAAACCCTTGCCTTACTCTTAGCATTGCAGCATTTTGAAGTTTATCTTGGCTCGAGTGAGGAACCCATAACTATTTACACTGACCATAACCCATTGGTCTTTCTTTCCAGGATGTACAATCAAAATCAACGTCTTATGCGATGGGCCTTAATGACCCAAGAGTACAACCTAAAGATTTGTCATAAAAAAGGGTCTGAGAACGTTTTGGCGGATGCCTTGTCACGTGCGTTTTGATGTTGGATTTCCCAAAGGTTTTGGTTTGGATTTAAAAGGGTGGGGGTGTTACATGTCTTCAGGACATGTTTGTGGTGTTTCTCCCCCTCCCCCTCTTGTTTTGTTTCCTCCTCAGGTTGGGTGTACAGGCTGGAGCCACTTGCCCAAATTGGTTCATGAATCAAGGAGCCAATCAAGATTAAAGACAACCGCCATATAAGGTGTTCAGCTGAGGCCAGCTGGAGGGGCGGATGAGGGCTGACAATCAAGCAAACACACAAACTTTTGATGTTGCTTGGCTCTCGGTTGTGTGAGATGTGGTGGTGGGAGTTTAGAGACTAGGTAAGTTTGGGGACCCCATACATTTCCAGCACGTAGGTGAATCTCTGTTAGAGACACTAGGTAAGTAGGCTGGTGCCACCTATGTAAAGTTTTGTGAGCTGTTTTGTTAGTTTAGGATAGTAAGGTTTATTTTTACTTTTATTTTTGCTTAGCTTAGATGGTAGAAGGTAAGGGTTGTTTTGATTTGTTTGGCACAGTCTAATGGTCTCTTTACTCCCACCCCTTTCCCCCCTCAGTTTGTAAAACTTCTTTTGTGGGATTGTTTTTGCATAAACAATAAATCCCGTTATTTATTTTAAAACATTCACCTGGCTCCTGTCTCATATTTGTGGTTGTCGTGTTACCCTCCCTCCTTCAGTGGTGGGGGGGGGGGGGGGGGGGGGGGTCTGTAACAAGTCCCAACAGAAACAGTTTATGAAATATGGAACCTGGCAACTTCTCCCCTTCATGATACGCCTTCACTCAAGGCTTTGGATGCAAGCATAGAGACATATGCAGCAGCTTCTTCTTATTATTTGATTATTATTCTGCTTCCACACAAACATGAGTGTCAGCCGCATCTTGGCTGAAGGAAGAATGATGAGGGCGGACTGCAACAAGTTTGGAGTTAACACGGTGAAATCTAGCCAGAGTTGAACTAAACTGGAGCATTAGAAGACAAAAGGGCAGCTAGAGAGAGCAACGGCAACGACATAAAGCAACTGGAATCATTCTAGAGCTCCGTATACGCATGAGGTGTTCACTGTCAACATCTGGTTGAAATCACTAAGGTAGTTGAAAAGATGGCCCAGACAAAAAAGAATTTAAAAGGTGCACCAAGAGGTAAAAAGCCATTTATTCAAGGATTCACAGCACACCTTCATAAATATGAAACCATTTACTATTTACATAAACTGCATTTATTTCACATTTCAAACACGCATCACTGTCACATTTAACTCTTCCAAAGAATGCCAAGAATCTTCTTCAGAATGAGCAGAGCTTAAAATGTTGGTCTCTATGTAGTAATAAAGATTCTCTGCATGTGTAACAAAGGCAGGTTTTTAGGTTGGCCCTGAAGTGTTAAGCTTTACTGTAAATGTCCCAGCAATAGGTTGGATGATGTGGGCAGAGAAAAACAGCGTAGCTGCATCCCTGTTGCCTTGCTGGCCACATCTAGCTTCAGCACATCATTTGGTTTTCACAAACTCTGTCACACTTTATTGGGATTGTCTGCAAACTGCATTGCTTCATTATAAATATGATCTGGATGTTGACAGATAACAATGATCCTGTAGTTTAACACATAGCAGCGACAGAAAAGGATGGAAGCTTGTTTTCTATGAAGATGTGGTAGTGTGACCTCTGAACATGGAGCTGATCTTAGTGGATGGAACACATGGAACCATAAAGGTGATGTTACCTATTTTCTGCCATTGTAGACTTTGATTCATGGAACAACTGCTCCTTGTGTTCTATGGTAAAAGCAGCCAGAGCCTCCAGTTACAAACTGGCTGAGTAAATGTATTGTTTGCTGCTGATTTTCTGCCGTTTAGTAACTGAATCCTCAGCATGTGGAGCATTTCATGGTGTCATAATGGACGTGTGATCATGCTATATTCAGCTAATCCTCAGCAGGATCTGCAACATGAAAACAGTAGACGGCTTTCAGATTGTCTGCAGGTAACTAAATGCCAGCTTAGTCAGCTACTAAGTCAGATGAAGGCCTGATTGCTCACTCGCATTAGCATTTGTAATTATTTAGTCATTTGTATACCTGTACCTCAGTAACAATGCTTATTCAGAACGTTGTGAATCTGTGAACTGACTTAGTTTTAGAGCATTAAGTAAAAATACAGGTCTAACAGTCATTGAGGGAAAGCAGATCATCAAGGCTTTTAAAATGAAAAAATAATATTACCTTTAATTGGATGTTATTGGATGTACTGTTTTAGTGGAATATCTGAAATGAAGCGATTTGTGTTCACATGTTTTATGTGCCATTGTTACAGATATATCAGTATTAGCAATACACAAAAAAAAAAGATAATGATGATAATGATGATGTGGTGAGGGAAAATCCCCAGGGATTACTTCAGGAGAGTTTCCTATGAACATTACAATGACATTTGTCTTCTGCATTTAACCATCCCTTAGGGAGCAGCGGGCAGCTTCTCCAGAACCCAGGGAACCATCGGGGGTTAAGGGTATTGCTCAGGTTTGCTCCAGGTTCTAGCAGCCTTATCAGAACCAAGAGTTCTGCTCTAACTACTGGGCCACCACTCCCCCTCAGTAATTGTTCCCTGAGCTAAGATCTAAAGCTCAGAGACACTCGCTGTCTTCAGTCCAGAACCTCTCAGCTCTCTGGTTCTGAAGGCATTAGAAAAGCTGCTGAAGGAGGACCTGATGGAACCGGGTCAGGACAGTTTGGACCTCCTGCAGTTTGCTTCCAGGACGGGTCGAGGACTGGATGGTGAGACAGGGACACTTTGAAAGCTGCTCTGAAACATCTGGAGGAAGCAGAGGACCTTGTTGGTTCCCTTTTTATGGACTTCTCTTCTGCTTTTAATCCCATCCAGCTCCACATTTTAGCAGACAGCTTCCAGAACCTCTAGAACTTGGACTCTGTTCTGATCTGGTGGCTGATGGACTTTTTAACTCTGAGACTTTTTAACAGTGGTTTCTCCTCTGTTCTTTGTTTTCTACACTAATGATGGTCAAAGCCATGGCAGAGGCTGCTACATTATTGGACCTGCAGGAGGTTCTGTCCTTGTGTCCGCTTCCCAGCAGTGATCCATCAGAACCGGGTCTCCTGGTGGAGGAAGGTGTCAGATGGAGCAGTTCCTCCTTTTTAAACATCAATGTGGTGAAAACTAAAGAGCTGTGAGTGATGTGAGGAAGAAGCCGACTGTCCTCCTCTGTTTTCAGGAAGAATGCGTCTGTTGAAGGAGTGAAGCTGGAGAAACACCTCTGGACCCAGACGGACAGAACCTCTGAAGCCCACATTGGTGCTGTGTGCAGAAAGCAGCGTGCACACAAAGCATCAAGCAGAAGCTGCAGCACTCTGACTGGGAGCTGCCTTGTTTTAATGTGGACCTGATCTGAATGAATCTGCTGGAAGGTTTTCTCTGAGCTGCCGGCACGGCTCACTTCCTGTTAAACACCAGAACCAGCTGCAGGCTGAAGATGTGCAGCTAAACTACTGGATCATTCAGGACGCAGCTACACACTGCCACCATGGAGAAGCAGCCGCTTCCAGCAGCTCTCAGCGTTCTGCAGGAGAACCAGCAGATGAAGCTGGTGTTTAGTGACTGTTGTTTTCTGTCCTGATGTCTTCCTGGCAGCTGCAAACCAAACTGCTCCTTGAAGAGAAGAAAGAAACTTTGAACCTTGAAGCTTCCAGGAACTCCACTGCTGCTCCTGCTGCTGCCCCGCCCTCCTACCTGTCCCACCTCCATCACAGCTGAAGCTCCGCCTCCTTCCAGGTAGCAGCTCACCTGTGTCTCAGTGCTTCACATCTTGTTCTTCAGCACTTTGGAGCGTCTGAACAAACTGTAAGTTTGCTTTGTTTCCTACCAGAACTTTGTCTTGAGGAACTTTCCTCTTTGTTTCTGCTCTCTGATGTCTGGAGAACATGTTCACTTCTGATTTCAGCACAAAGTTTCATCTCTGCTGTCTGAAGACTAATCTACAGGATTATTAGATTATTGATGAACTGGAACCAAACAACATGATGAACAGCTGATGTTCAGATGTGATGTTTAGATGAGCAGAACTCTGTCGACCCAATCAGAGCTTCACGGCTCCAGATGATCCGTCTAAAATCTAAATATCTGGGAGCTTAAAGACAGGAACGTCCTTCATGTTGAGTTAAAACCACCTTTTAACCTCCAACCAGAAACTCTGGACTCTGAGAAAAACATGTGATCTAAAGGTTCTGCTGCTGTTCTGCTAAAGTTACAAAGGTCCACTTGAAACCTGAACCGTCTCTTTAGAGGTTCTGCAGCTCCTTAAACTTTGTGGATCGTCTTAAAATGTGTTTCTGTCCCTTTAAGAACGATGGTTGGTTTGATAAATTCAGAGTGACTGAAGCAGAACTTCTGAGGTTCTGGTTCTGATATTTCTCCAGCCTGTTGTTTATGGCAGCTGTAAAATATCTGCTGTTCAGAGAGCAGATTGAAGAACAGCTGAAGACCTGAAGGTGGGTCCAATCAGACCAGGAAATGTTAACAGCTTTAAAGTTTTCATCATCAATGTTTTAGATTTAAATCCAATAAAAGTCAGATGATCCAAAAGTTTAACATTGATCTAATAAATCTACCAATAAAACAATAATATTTGCAGTAATCAGACTTAAAGGTTGATTTGCTGCTAAAAGTGATCAGTCTGTTGTTCCACAGTGTTTGACCCATGAGGGACAATTATTAGTTAGTATTTTATTTCCTAAATGAAGAGTCTGAGGAGTTTAAGAACTTGTTGGGAACATTGTTTTCCTTAAATTCATGTTTCAAACTAAAGTTTCATTAAACAAAGATCTTTGTTCATGAAACCACAGAGAATCTGGAGCTCAAACTGGTTCTGATCCAGTTAATATTATTGGTTCTGGTCCAGTTTCAGGTCCAAGGCTCTGATGTCCACCTTCTTAAACTCTGTCACCAGCTGGGATCTTCTGATGCTTTGATTTCTGCATAAAAACTAAAAGAAGTGAGTTTGCTTTTTAATGCTGTTAGTGACACAGGAAGGGATCAGCATGGAGAAATGGACCTGGAGAGGCCTGCTGCTTCACACTGAACTACCCGACCAGATCTAGTGGGTCGGTTCTGAAGCAGAGGCTGAGGCATGGTCTCATATCTGCTCTACAGCTCAACATGTTCTGGTCCTCCTTCTAGCAGAACTCTGAGAACCTGTTGATCCAAAGTTCTGAACTTCAGCTCCAGCTGATGAAGCAGAGGAGTCTGAGCTGGTGTCAACAGGAAGTAGTTCCCTTTTCTTGGTGCTGAGAGATCTTCCTGATGCTTTGGACCCAACGGTACCAGTCATGTGGACCATGGAGCTGCTGTTTATTAACACAGAAGCATCATCAGCTTTGGGACTGAGTTTAATCTGCTGTTAGAAAAACTGTGATATTACTGAGTTCTGATCATTTTAATGAGCAGAGAGAGAAACTGTGGCTAAAATCAATGATTCTGGAGGAACCGGGTCTCCTGGCTGAATGTTGCAGCTTATTTTAAACCCAGAAGTCCTTCCAGGAGTCCGGGATGCTGCTCTAGAACTATCTGGATAAAACATCCTGATTAAATGACTAAAGTTTGGACCAGAACCCAAGAAATGAAGCAGTTCATCTAGAAGTGAATGTTGACCAGTGATGAATGGCTGAATGTAGAAATGAGTGAACAGCAGCAGAGCATCAGAACCAGTTAGTTCACTGTACTGGATCATAGCTACTAGAACCTGCTGTGGTTCTGGATGTTTGGACCTTTAACAAAGGCTGACAGAAGTCCATCTACCATCTGTGGTAAACCCTGATTTAGTCTGTTTTCATCCTCATGTGCAGCTAGTTTCTAGTCTGAACATCAGAGACGGATCCAGGTCCAATCATCTGGTTCCACTTTATCTCTGTTGGACTTTGGGATTAAAAGCTGCTGACGCCTCAGAACCGAGTTCAGTGAAATAAACCATTTACTGCTCTTCCTATCTGATCCACTCTGGTTATTGTGACCTTTGACCTTTATGATCCTGCTTCAGGTGTCTCACTTTTTGCCTCCATTGTTTCAACCTCATGTTGTTTTTCTCCTGCTGCTCACAGGTCCAATAAAGCCCGGACTTCACTGTGGCTCCACTTCTCTGGCTCTGGCTCCATTTTGGTAAATGTGAGCAAATCTTCTTCTTCAGCACCAGCAGCTGATGTTTACACTGTGAATGTATTTTATATGGAGGGTGTGCCGGGTCAGAGTCCATCTGGTTCTAACAACCAATCAGTTTGCTGCTGACTCGACAGATTACAGCTCCTTAGATCACTCAGGAGGTCCAACAGTCAAAGGTCCGGTTTATTAATAGTCACAATAAAACCAGTAAAAGTGGATCTGAGTCCTCTAGAGTTTAACCAAGCAAGGGAACCAAATATTCCACTGAATAAATAGGAATAAATCAATAAATAAAAACGTATGAACATGTCAGATGTGTCAACATAATCTGATTAAGAAAAACATTTAAATGTTTATCAGAGATCTGAATGTTTCTACGTCTGAGTGGAGCAGATATGGAGATCTAAGCTTTTCTAGAGATTTGGAGCAGGAATCAAACTCTGGTCTCCCATTAAAGTCAGACACAACAGCTTCCTGCTGCTTCCTGTGAGTCCTTTCAAAATAAAATGACATCAATGTTAAAATGTGTTTGATTCAGTCAGATTATTAAATAGTTCAGCTTTGATGCAGCAGATAATCCACTTGTAGAGTTTGATGATTGTGAAATAAAATAGTTGCTGATGTTCAGTCAGAGTGAATCAGTGTCAGTGGATGAAATGTTGCTCCATGGCTCCATCTAGTGGACTGATAGTAGAAGTACAGCAGCTGATGGCAGCTTCCTCTGCCTCTCACTGCTGTCTGACTGCATTCAACTGACACTGATATGAAGCAGAGAAGAAGAGCCAATCAGAGGAGGAGCAGCTGATCTTTTTCCAGCACTAATGATGTAAAGGATGATCAGAGTTGATGTGCAGATGAATGATTTGTGTTTCCTCTGCAGGTGAAGGTAGAAAGTGTGTGTGAGCTGATGTGGATGTGAATTCAGCAGCATGGATCAGTGTGAGGACAGAGAGGAGGGAGTCCCTCCCTCTAAAACCACTCTGTGTGGGGAAGCTGAGAGCCAGAGCCACGCTCAGAGGTGAGATCAGCATCTCTAAGTGTCCAGAGCCCTTTTCACACAGCGTTCTCACTATATCAGGCCAGAAGAGACCAAGTGGTCCTGAAGCTGCTGCTGTTCCTCTTTGCTGCTTCATCCAGACTGAACAGAGCAGCTCAGCATGGTACCAGTGGGTTCTGACAAACAGCAAGTCAGTGTTGCACAACCAGCTGAGTGACACCAGCCTGTTGCTTAGAGCTCTGGGTTCCAGCAGGACACATCTGGAAAAACTCACCAACTTCCAGAACATTTCCTGGATCCTTGATGACCAACATGTGTTCAACATTATTCATCCTAGAAAGAAGGACGGCTGATCAGACATTTATGGAAGAATCTTTACATTTAGTTTCTGTCTGAATACGACCCAGATCAACAGAACCAGTTTTTAATTCAAATTAAGATTAATTTCTATTGTGTGAATAAATGAAGCTGACAACTCATCACATCATGATTTTAATCAGTGATTCTGGTTAAAATGGAGAAAACTGTCAGTTCTGACTAGTGGGCATCCAGCTGCTTCACTTCATTATTGATCAGGCGTCTAGAACAACCTCTATTCTGGACTCAGCAGTGGATCAGCTTTGGTTCCACCTCAGTACGTTACAAACACAACACCAAGACTTAATGAAGCTCCATCAGAACCTCCTTGATGGTCCGAGTGAAAAGGACTCAGGATTCTTCTCCATGTCAGAGCTCAACACTAATATCACCAAACTGTCCTCTCAGTCATTTCTAACCAACATGTTTGTCTCAGAAACAGCTCTTTCTGCTCTAGAAACAAGGCTGGACTTTATTCAGGAGGATCAATGATCAGGAACATGATGGAGGATTGGATCGGTTCTGATGGGAACCATTTAGAACATCAAGTTTATGATCTGTCTGGTTCTGTTGTGTCTCACAGCTCTTTATTTAATGATCAGTCGTATTTGAAAAAAATGTTTTTTAAATCTCCAAATGTGTTAACATACTTTTTTTTTCTCACTGCAGTGTTAAGACACTGATACGTAAATTTCAACAACACCCAGAACCAGAACCCAGCTGTGTGTCCTTTAAGAGCAACAGGTCAAAGGATCATCCTTTTGACTTCAAATCTTCTGGACCTGCATCCTCAGAGAGGTGAGCTGTATCTAACTGCTGTAACTGCTGCTTCTATTCTGAATCTGTAGATGTTCCCATCCAGGAAGCTTTATCAGTTTATTTAAACTTTATCTAAAAGTCTGGACTAGTGTTCAGTTCCATGTTTTATAGACCTGCTGGTGAGGCCTTGTTAGAGCTCAGATTCACATGAGATCCTTCCTGCATGCAGCCAATCAGCTCATTGAAGAAGCTCCAGTTATACCAGCATTTAATTTCCCTTTGGAATTAAGAATGTATTTTCATTAAATGTAATAAATAAATGTAAGCAGTAAACATACATTACAGCGATTGTTATTTTCACACAATAAGTGATTAAAAATTAATCCTTAATTCAAAATGTCCCATTAAACGTATCAAGCACAGATTTATCTGTAGTAGCAGCTGTGGAGCTGACAGTAATTCCACATGTTACAGTTTCTGCTGTTTGCTGGTTTGAAGTTAACATTAAAGCATAATCCTGCTAATAAAGTTATACCTCCAGCTATTTTACACATTAGAATCTAACTTTACACATTTAGCATGTAAAGCTGGTTATGATTCTCAGACATTCATCAGCCTAAGACAAAAGCACAGATTCTCCTCCAGACTCCCAGTGGTAGCTGGGAAGCCTTCACACAGACACCAATGAGAGCCAATACCACTATGTTTATATATGAGTGTTAAATTAGACGTAACGCTCTCCTGACAGGAATTAAATAGATCCAGACCTAGTATGGTAAAGGATGATTTTGGGGTTATATCTGCTAGCACATTACTAAAAACTGTTTAAAACCACCTTAGAAGTCAAAGGGGGAAAGTCTAGGTGTCTCACATGCAACTTGGCCAGATTGAAAAACTAGACACACTCTCCACTAGACAAAGGCTTCTCCACCCATCTAAATAGAAATCAGACGTTCTAACCATATTCATGACCACAGGTGTATAAATTCAAACATCAGGTATGCAAACTGTTTCTACAAGCTTCTTCTTATGATTTTCAGTAAAAGTTTTGAAGACAAAAAAGATTGCAGCCTCCATTGAAGCAGTAAATTGGTTAAGGTTAGGAAAACCAGTAAAGAAATATTATATACACTTTATGAAAGGATAATATGAAAATATGAAGTATTGTTCTGCTACAAATGTCATCAAAGTGTAATAAATTGCAGAGTGTCTTTAAATGTTGCATTTCCCTTTATAAGTACGGCGGATGGATTAACAGTAATGGGGCATTCCTCAAATGACGTCAATTTACTAAATGTAGAACAGGCAGTGTGTCTGATTCACGGCCATGTTGTGGTCAGACAAGCTGTGTAGAGGTGAAGCAGACAGCTCTGTCCTGAATATTGCATCAGCAAATATAAATGTAACAATGAAACTCTGCTGCTTCAGAGTCTGCTGGAGTGACTCTCCATGTTACCATGGTGACCATATGACAGGAGTTTGTTTCATTCCCTTTACTAAACCCTGAAAGAATGCAGAGAAATGGTATTGTTGGATAATAATATGTAAACAGGGGGGCTTTACAGTTCAGCTGTAACTTTGTTCAGTGTTTATTTGATCACAAAGGATGTTTTATATGCAGTGACGTGCAGTCAGGGGAGGCAAGTGAGGCCAGGCCTCACCTGTCATCATGGAAAGAAAGAAAATATATAATAATGATAACATAATATATATTGTGATTCACGCAGTCATTTGTAATAAAAGTTATTTTTTTTTAATCTAATTTCCTTTTTTTTTTTTTATCATATTCTCTTTAAAACCGCAGACTTTTCGCTATTTTCCATGTAAATCCTTGGTGGCGCTTCATAATGAAGCCGGTGAGGCCGCAGCGAGCTTGGCCTCCTTTGGGATTGCGCAATCCCATGTTAACTGCGCTGGCTTCCATTCTGTGAATGCATCTTCCTGTCTCTAGATCATAAATGCAATTGTTCAAACAGTTATGAACTGATTTTCCACAATTTAATGTATGTGGATAGCTTATTGTGTCTTGGTCATTAAACTGTGTAGATAACATGTTTTTGTGCTGCTGGCCGATCATAAACAGCAAAGAGCTGGTTGTAGGTGAGGCCGGCAGTTCCTTGGCCGCTAGGCAGGGGGCGCTCAAGGAGCACCGCTCCTGATCCTTAAACTGTAGAGTAACAGCAAGTTATGGATGATTTATTAGCAGTTTTGCTAAACAAGTAAAGCACTAAAAAGACTCTAAACATCCAGCTGGAACAGGACTGATGAAGGAAGGCTTTCCTCCCTGGCAGTGAGCTCCACTGAGACTGAGAGAGTTTTAAATCTGAAGAAGATAAAGAGAACTTTTACCGGAAAATGACGATATTTTTGTTCAGAAAGAGCGCCGCATGGACTTAATTTATAAGTAGAGGTAAGGCAGCGATAATTATTCATGTTTTGTTTATGTAATAAAATGTGCGTAATGTGGGTTATAGTTTTTAAATGTGTTACAAATGCAGAAATCCATCACAACTCATAAACTGTTACCAGTCAAATGACAAATAATTTAGTTTTATTTATTTTTTCATCAAAGAATCAATATTTTTTCCATGTCTCTTGGTGAATTGATTTGGCTCAATCAGTCTCCTTCAGCACTTTGCAATGAGTCTACTCTGTAGAGTTTATATATTAGTAAATCTGACTGATGACGTCAGTGCCTCACCAGCTATGAACCCTACCGCACGTCACTGTTATATGATTCATTCATGTTGGTTTATCTAGCAATAAAAATACAGGAACAAGCAGAAAGCTGTGACGGACTCAGGAAGGAGGATTCATGGTTTCAGCAGAGAGACACGCAACAATCTAATAACACAAAGCAAATATTGTTTTTGTGAAACATCTGTAAATGATCACAGAGCCGTTTACTTTCTGAGAACAGGTTACGGGATCATCAAGTTTAAAGAGAGGAGATTATCCATTAGCCAAACATCCTCGGTCTGTTCAAACAACCCTGATGTGTTAAATCTTCAGTTTTAACCACTAACTTAATGATAATGTAACGACCCTCTTCTTTTCTCAGCTAACAAAAATAATACATCTCCATTTTCACGTGTAAATGTTTGGAAATGAGACGGAGTGGACTGGGTTGGCTCTCCCTGCTGCCTGCTCCCGACACGGAGGACAGAGATTCTGTTGGGGATGAAGGCCGGTTCTCACTGCAGGAATTTTAGCCTGATTTATGACCTGCTAGTCCCTTCAGAGAGGCGCTGATTATCGATGTGTCTCTTAAAATAATCTTAAGAGAATATCCTGCCATGTGTGGTGTGTTCAGAGCGATCAGTCCGCTCAGCAGAACGTCAGGACCGCTCAGACCTCAAGATTTCCCGTCTGACATCTGAATGATCTTCAGCTAAACCTTTAAAACATTCATTAAACAACACATAGAAGAGAGAAAACAGGATTAAATCTTGGAAGGAGACCAGCAGAGAGATGAATTCCTTTACATCTCTTTCCTGTTCTGAGATCCACTCTGCTGCTGCTGCTGCTGTACTTTTTATCATCTCAAAAAGCGAGGGGCCCTAGTTTCATTGCAGAACTTAAGGAAGGGGGAAACATACTTTAGTGTGACCTTTGACATTGTAAACTAGCAGTTTCAGGTATGCAGAACAACCTTAACAGTTAATCATTCAGTCCTCAGGAAAAGGAGTAACCACAGATGGCTGGGTGTAAGCCACAGGTAAGACGGTGCTCACAAATTTATGGTGAGGCTGTTTCTTGCCCCAGACCTCCCTCTGTAACATAGGAGAGATATCAGTCCTCTGAAAAACACTCTGATGTCTGAATAAACCCAGACCTTAAAACCTCAATAGTAATGAGTAAATACATGATAAATGCAATAAACGTAAAACATGTAGCGAATAATAAAAATAACTAACAGCTTGTCGTCTGACCAGACACCACACACTGTGTGACCAAACATGTTTTATGGAGGATTTTTATCGTTAGATGTGGTTTCTAATCAGCAGACTATTTTAAAATCCTGCTGTGTGAGACCCAGGACACGCTGGAGGGACTATGTCTCTCTGCTGGGCCTCCCTACTGAAGCTGCTACCCCCCCGACCCGACCCGGATAAGAGGATGGATGGATGGATGGATGGATGGATGGATGGATGGATGGGAAACTGGAGTTGATTTCTGGGGTGGAGCTAATCAGACTTATTTGACTGCTTTGAGCAGCCGACACACAGTAGAACACGTGACACTGAAACCTTCAGCAGAATAAAGATTGTGTACCTTCCCTGAATGAAGATTATAATTATCATGCATACTTTTCCCTAGAGGTGTCATCAAAATGGAGGATCAATGATCAGGAACATGATGGGGGATTGGATCGGTTCTGATGGGAACCATTTAGAACATAAAGTTAGGATCTGGTTCTATTGTTTCTCACAGCTCGTTGTTTAATAATCAGTCATATTTAAAATGTATTTAAGTAAAATTCTACTAAATGTGTTGTAATAAGTTTTTTCTGACAGGATTCCTAAGAGACTGACACGTAAACATCAACCAGAACCAGAACCCAGCTGTGTGTCCTTTAAGAGCGACTGGTCAAAGGGTGACATCATTGACTTCAAATCTTCAGGACCTGCATCCTCAGAGAGGTGAGCTGTATCTAACTGCTGTAACTGTGGAAACTGAGTCAGTCTGAAATGTTTTTATTCCAACATGTGTTTAACGTGAGCTCAGCTCTTTTTCCCACATTTCTATGTTCATATGTGAAGCGGTGTGTGTTGGATGTTCTCCAGAACCACAGCAGTGAAAGTGGAAAGAATGGATGTTGTTGGAGGCGTCCTGGATGCTGCTACATCATGTTTAACAGCTCTGATCTGTTTGCTTTTGGGCCTCATTGATTAGTCGCCATCATTAAACACTTTTCTCTGCTTAAAGTCAAAGATTTAGTTTGGACTGGAGCTCACTCTGATTGGTTCTGTTCCATGTTAATGAGCTAACTGGACTCTTTAGTCCCTCTCCCATATTCATAGTGATTGAATCAAATCCAACATGGAACCAACTGGACTTTCTTTCTTTGTTCCTGAACCATTTTGTCATCGTATCTGAAAGTCTTCCTCAGTTTTAGTGACTGAAGAGTTTCAGTTCTTCTCAGCTGGAGCTGGAACAATCACTGGGATCAGAACCAGAGACTTGGTGTTGTTCCTCCTCAGAAACTCAGAAAGTCTCCCGTCGGGTGTTCACCAACAGTCGGGAGCGCTGGCGGCAGCAGAACGGGAACAGGGCTTTCTCTGAGCTCAGAAAATTCATCCCCACGCACCCGCCTGACAAGAAGCTCAGCAAGAACGAATCCTGCGTCTGGCCGTGAAGTACATCAACTCCCTGGTCACGCTGCTCAACGACCAGGCCCAGAACAGGAGCAGGGACTCAGCCGACGACAAAGCCGAGCACGGTGGCAGTGCGGCTGGCTTGAACGGCAACGGTCAGAGGACTCTGTTCCAGATGTTCCCAAAAGTGTTAGAATACTGAGTGTGGTGTTTCCTTCGATCATCCGCTTCGAAGCAGTGTGTATAAAATTTGGATTTTGGTGGCAAAAAAAAAGAATAACACTAGTCTATATAAATATTCTTGCTAGCCGTCTTTACAACGTTCCAGCACATGCAGATAAACAGCTGATCGCTGCGCTGGTGGCTCCTCTGTCTGAAATCATTCCGGTGTTGGCGACACTGATGACGGGGACCTAGTTATATTTAATTACAAATATGATTTTTTCCCTTGCTCTCAGGTAAAACACTCATCAACAGAGAGGTTTGAGCTAAAACCGAAACTGAAGGGGGTGGAATGGTTCTCCAACGACAGGGCTAATGGGGCATTTACATCTGATCAGGGATTCATGAGTTGTGAAGTACTGTCGGGGGACTGGAGGCTGACGGCAATTCTCGTATCTCTGGGACTTTTAGTGTTAAAATCCGTCTGTAAGTCTATAAATCCCTGAATGGCTCAGCACCTAAATACATCACAGACTTGTTATCAGGGCATCAACCCTCCAGACCACTAAGGTCTTCTGGCTCCAGCCTGCTCTGCAGAACCAGAACCAGACATGGAGAAGCAGCATTTTGTTCCTATGCTCCACTTATCTGGAACAAACTCCCAGAAAACTGTAAAAGTGCTGAAAGCCTGAGTTCTTTTAAATCAAGATTAAAAACACACTTGTTTAAAATTGCCTTTGAATGTTCTAGTTAAACACAGAGCGCCACATGAAATCATTGCTGCCTGTGGCCATCAATCTCTACAACGCCTCCCTCAGTTATTCTAACACCCCCCCCCCCTCTCTGTAACTGTCATTTATGCATTCTCTGCACTGTTCTTGCACAAGTCACTATCACTTCACTGGGATTCCCAAGGAAAGTATTATGACTATTGTGATATGGTATTACCTTATATGGAATGTTGTAAATATATATATAACAATGTGTATTCTGGAGCATGTAACAAAAGTAATTTCCCCCTTGGGATCATTAAAGTATGGCTGAGTCTGAGTTTCCAGAGTTTCCTTTTTTCACCTCAGGAATATGGCCACAATTAGAAACATTCTGTCCAGGAGTGATGCTGAAAAACTAGTCCATGTATTTGTTACTTCAAGGCTGGACTATTGTAATTCTTTACTATCAGGAAGTCCACAAAATGCATTTCAAAGTCTTCAGCTGATCCAAAATGCTGCAGCAAGAGTTCTGATGAAAATCAACAAGCGGGATCATATTTCTCCAATTTTAGCTTCCCTTCATTGGCTTCCTGTTAAATCAACAATATAATTTAAAATTCTTCTTCTAACGTATAAAGCCCTTAATAATCAAGCTCCATCATATATCAGAGCTCTGATTACCCCGTATGTTCCTAACAGAGCACTTCGCTCTCAGACTGCAGGTCTGCTGGTGGTTCCTAGAGTCTCTAAAAGTAGAATGGGAGGCAGATCCTTTAGCTATCAGGCTCCTCTCCTGTGGAACCAACTCCCAGTTTTGGTCCGTGAGGCAGACACCCCGTCTACTTTTAAGACTAATCTTAAAACTTTCCTTTTTGACAAAGCTTATAGTTAGAGTGGCTCATGTTACCCTGAGCTATCTCTATAGTTGTGCTGCTATAGGCCTAGGCTGCTGGAGGACATCAGGGTCTAATTTTCTCACTCTACTGATTTCTACTGTTCTCCAGTCTACTGTTCTCCAGTTTTGCATTGCATTACATTGAAATGACTGTTGTCATTTCAGCTTTTAAGTTTTTGCTCTCTCTATTTTTTCTTCATAGTAGGCACACCTGGTCTGACGTTCTGTTAACTGTGACATCATCCAGAGAAGACGGCTCACCCGCTACTACCATATAATGTAGAACCGATTACTGGATCAATGTGTGCTTCTGTGCTTGTTTGTCTCTCTTGTTGTGTCTCTGCTTTGTCTTCTGTAACCCCCAGTCGGTCGAGGCAGATGACCGTTCATACTGAGCTCAGTTCTGCTGGAGGTTCTTCCTTCCCGTTAATGGGGAGTTTTTCTTTCCACCGTCGCTCCATGCTTGTTCAGTATGAGGGATTGCTGTAAAGCCATGTACAATGCAGACGACTGTCCCTGTAGCTCTACGCTTCTCCAGGAGTGAATGCTGTGTGTCAGGACTTTGAAGCAATCAACTGGTTCCCTTATATAGGACATTTTTGACCAATCTGTATAATATGATTAATTTTGACTTTGTAAAGTGCCTCGAGATGACATGTTTCATGAATTGGTGCTATATAAATAAAATTGAATTGAATTAACATGAACAAACTGGAATCTGTCCAACAGATAAGATTTAAACCAGCCTAATGCTTTCCCCTTAATCCCTACAGTATGCTCAAGTCTTTGTAGGAGAATATTGTGATCAACTGTGTCAAATGCAGCATTGAGATCTAACAGGACAAGTACAGACACAAGTCCATTATCTGAGGCCATGAGAATATCATTAGTGACCTTCACCAGAGCTGTTTCGGTGCAATGATGAGTTCTAAAGCCTGGCTAAAACTCCTCAAGTAGGTCATTACTTTGTAAATGTTCACATAGTTGATTAGCAACTACTTTCTCAAGAATTTTAGATAAGAAAAGAAGATTAGATATAGGTCTGTAATTTATTAACTCATCTTGATCAAGAAATGGTTGCTTAAGTAAAGGTTTAATAACAGCTACTTTAAAAGCCTGTGGTACATATCCATTTACTAAGGATAAATTAATCATGTCTAAAATAGTGCCACTGATCAAAGGGAATATCTCTTTAAACAACTTGGTTGGGATTAGGTCTAACATACAGGTAGAAGGTTTAGATGAAGCTAAAATTTTAGATAGCTCAGAAAACTCTACTGCTTTTAAACAGTTCAGACACTGCGCAGGTTTTAAAGATTTCTCCAACACTGCCTTACTTACTGAGGACAAGGTAATCATGTTTGGGAGGATGCCTATTAATTTAGTTTTAATGGAATCAGTTTTATTTATGAAGAATCCCATAAAGTCAGTACTGCTAAGAGCTAAGGGAATGGATGGATCAACGGAGCTATGACTCTGTGTAAATTTGGCAACTGTACTGAAGAGAAATCTAGGATTATTTTTATTCTCCACAATTAATGATGAAAGATATGCTGCTCTAACTCTGCAAAGGGTCTTTGTATACAACATTAGACTGTCCCTCTAGATTAAGAAGGATTCCTCTTGGTGTGTAGAACGCCATTTTCTCTCCAATTTCCTAACATTGTACTCCAAGGAACGCAGCTCTGAATTAAACCAGGGAGCCAGCTTCCTGTGAATAATCACCTTCTTTTTAAAGGGACCTATATTGTCTAATGCAGAAAGCAATGAGGAAGTCACACCGTTAACAAATACAATTTGTGAATGGGAAGAAAATTATTACTGCCATCTGCAGGGCATTTCTGTGATACTGAGGATATTAAAACCGGGAAAGACTCTTTAAAGTTTGATGCAGCATTGTCCGATAAATATCTACTATAATGGAACCCTCTTTTAATCTAACTGAAGAACTCAGTTAGATTAAACTGAAATGTTATTAAAAATGATCAGATAGGACAAGGTTGTGAGGAAATACTGTTACTTCTTCACAATTAATGCCATATGTCAGCACAAGATCTAAAGTATGGAGCCAAGAGTGTGTCGGTTTATGCACATTTTGAGCAAAACCACATGAATCTAGGATAGTTTTAAAGGCTACGCTAAGGTTATCACATTCTGTGTCAACATGAATGTTAAAATCACCCACTATAATAACCTTGTCAGTGTTTAACACCAAATCAGACAACTGATCTAAAAAACTGAATGTAAGGACCTGGTGGACGATACAAAACAACAAACAGAAGAGGTTTTATTACTTTGCAATTTGGATGAGGGAAACTGAGGTTTAAATGTTCAAAAGAACTGTAGGTATTAATTGGCCTGGGACTAATTAATAAATCAGACTGAAACATGCGGCTAAACATGTCATCACTGGTCAGATCAGGCAGGGGACCAGAGAAAATTACTGAGTCCGACATTTAGCAAAGTTACACACCGAAGCAACACCAACTTTAGTGACCTCCGATCGGCGTGACCGGGTGTCATTACCGCCAGTGTGATAACAATCTTACTGTATTTACGCTTATCCTTAGCCAGCAGTTCCAGGTAGGATTCAATGTCGCCCGTTCTGGCCCCTGGCAGGCATTGGAGGACCGCTACGTGAAGTTACTCTATGTGGCTCTGCGCTAGCAAAGGGGCGGCTATCAGCTGGTTTTTCAACAGCACGGAGCCTGGTCTCCAATTCTGACACCCTCACCTCCAAAGCTACAAAAACACTACATTTATTACAAGTACCATTATCACTAAAGGAGGCAGAGGAATAACTAAGTATCTGACACAGAGAGTAGGAGATAGGTGGATACTTAGACAGAGACGGAGAAGCTGAAGTAATAGTAGGAGAAGGAGCCATTGTTGAGCTAAAGCTAGGCTAGGCTAAAGCTAGGCTAGCACCCTTTTACCACGCCAAAAAGCAAACCGTGTGAAACACGAGGAGTTCCCAAGCGCGATGTGCAGCAGCAGAGAATGTTTTAAAAGGGGTTATGTGTTAGAAACAGATGTTACTGTAAAGACATTAAAGATAAAAGTGAGAGAGTCTGGAGCAACAGACCGCAATTCACACTGTGAAAATAGGAAGTGACACAATACGCCTTGCCACATACCGCAAACATCTTCCTGCTGGATGAATATTTCCTTCCTTCCTAATTGTTCTGGTTCCTCCACAGAGTGGACCAGCAGAACTCAGAGGTTCCCAGAGGTCCGTCTGCCCAGCAGCATCAAACCCAGCTGGACTCCATATTTATGGTCTGTACATGTACAACAACTACTTTTCCATCGGTTCTGTTCAGTCGTCTCCATGCTGGACTTTGTGGACCAGTGGACCGTCAGTCTGTCCAACATGGTTCTGATGTTTGGATCCATGATCTCAGTCTGATGTGTCCTTCATATATTATTCTGTTCCAGCTGCTGGAGGACAACATTGTCACTTTTGTGAAGAAGGAGCTGAAGAAGATCCAGAAGGTTCTGAGTCCAGATGACCCAGACTGCTCAGAGAGTCAGAGAGATGATAAGGAGGTGTTGGAAGGTGAGGATGAAGATCAGAGGAGGAGCAGCAGAGAGGCACTGATGAAGATCACTCTGAACTTCCTGAGGAGGATGAAGCAGAAGGAGCTGGCTGACCGTCTGGAGAGCAGTAAGAGAATTTCTACAAAGCTTTAACCTGATGGATAAATCACACATTTACTGATGTCTGAAGAGATGGAATCACATTTATTCACATCATCTTCAGAAGATCATTTGGTTTCCTTCCTGATTTCACTTTTTCTGTTCATTTAGAACATCCTGCTGCAGTTGTCAACATCAACTTAAATCTGGTTTGAAGGAGAAGTTCCAGTGTGTGTTTGAGGGGATCGCTAAAGCAGGAAGTCCAACCCTTCTGAACCAGATCTACACAGAGCTCTACATCACAGAGGGAGGGACTGGAGAGGTCAATGATGAACATGAGGTCAGACAGATTGAAACAGCATCCAGGAAACCACACAGACCAGAAACAACCATCAGACAAGAAGACATCTTTAAAGTCCCACCTGGAAGAGATCAACCAATCAGAACAGTGATGACAAAGGGAGTGGCTGGCATTGGGAAAACAGTCTTAACCCAGAAGTTCACTCTGGACTGGGCTGAAGACAAAGCCCACCAGAACATCCACTTCATATTTCCATTCACCTTCAGAGAGCTGAATGTGCTGAAAGAGAAAAAGTTCAGCTTGGTGGACCTTGTTCATCACTTCTTTACTGAAACCAAAGAAATCTGCAGCTTTGAACACTTCCAGGTTCTGTTCATCTTTGATGGTCTGGATGAGAGTCGACTTCCTCTGGACTTCCAGAACCAGGAGATCCTGACTGATGCTACAGAGTCCACCTCAGTGGATGTTCTGCTGACAAACCTCATCAGGGGGAAACTGCTTCCCTCTGCTCGCCTCTGGATAACCACACGACCTGCAGCAGCCAATCAGATCCCTCCTGAGTGTGTTGGCATGGTGACAGAGGTCAGAGGGTTCACTGACCCACAGAAGGAGGAGTACTTCAGGAAGAGATTCAGAGATGAGGAGCAGGCCAGGAGGATCATCTCCCACATGAAGACATCAAGAAGCCTCCACATCATGTGCCACATCCCAGTCTTCTGCTGGATCACTGCTACGGTTCTGGAGGACGTGTTGGAGACCAGAGAGGGAGGAGAGCTGCCCAGCACCCTGACTGAGATGTACATCCACTTCCTGGTGGTTCAGACCAAAGTGAAGAAGGTCAAGTATGATGGAGGAGCTGGAACAGATCCACACTGGAGTCCAGAGAGCAGGAAGATGATTGAGTCTCTGGGAAAACTGGCTTTTGATCAGCTGCAGAAAGGAAACCTGATCTTCTATGAATCAGACCTGACAGAGTGTGGCATCGATATCAGAGCAGCCTCAGTGTACTCAGGAGTGTTCACACAGATCTTTAGAGAGGAGAGAGGGCTGTACCAGGACAAGGTGTTCTGCTTCGTCCATCTGAGTGTTCAGGAGTTTCTGGCTGCTCTTCATGTTCATCTGACCTTCATCAACTCTGGTGTCAACCTGATGGAAGAAACACAAACATCTAAGGAGTCCTCAGTTTCTAATGACACTAAACTAAAGTATTTTTATCAGACAGCTGTTGATCAGGCCTTCCAGAGTCCAAATGGACACCTGGACTTGTTCCTCCGGTTCCTCCTGGGACTTTCACTGCAGACCAATCAGAGACTCCTACAAGGTCTGCTGACACAGACAGGAAGTAGCTCACAGACCAATCAGGAAACAGTTCAGTACATCAAGAAGAAGATCAGTGAGAATGTGTCTGCAGAGAAAAGCATCAATCTGTTCCACTGTCTGAATGAACTGAAGGATCGTTCTCTAGTGGAGGAGATCCAACAGTCTCTGAGATCAGGAAGTCTCTCCACAGATAAAATGTCTCCTGCTCAGTGGTCAGCTCTGATCTTCATCTTAGTGTCATCAGCAGAAGATCTGGATGTGTCCTCCCACCTCAAAGAACTGGACCTGAGCAACAAGCCCCTGCAGGATTCAGGAGTGAAGCTTCTCTCTGCTGGACTGGAGAATCCAAACTGGAAACTGGAAACACTCAGGTACAAAGTTCTCCATCCTGTAGAAACCAGATTTCTGTCCATTACCTGCTAAAACATGATGGAAATGTTAGTTCACTGATAGATTTGTTAACTTTTGTCTGACCTTTACTCCCTATGAATAGAAACCAGGCACAGATTCACCGTATAGGAGTGATTCTGAAAGTTTTTTTTTGTGCCCCATTAAAGAAATAAACATTTCCAGGACCTCCAACCACAAAATGTGTCAGAAATGTAACTTTTATTGTTTTCTCTTTTAATGCATTAAAGCAGTCGCTCTGAAGATTATGCAGAATTTAAAATTTAAATACACTGTAAAACAATGGTCCACGCATCGGCGTTACAGGACCCATCACTAACATTTACAAAGCAGACTAACTTGGCCTTAGAACATTAGCTAAGATTACTGTATTGACGTTGTATAATTTTCTCAGATTTACCAAGTGGTTGGGTTGCTTTAACCTGCTCATTACACAGCCTTGTGTTCTGAAAGCAGCCCAGCTTAGCGCAGGTTCTGCTACATGTTGCTGCCACTGAGAGACCTGATGTCTCCTCCACCGTCATCATCAGCCATGGCAGCTGTTGACGGCCCTGCCACAAACATTTCTGTTATTTTTGAACATTTGGCAGCAAGTGCTTGAAAAGCAATTTGTTGTTTTTATTCACACAGTTTCTCTGAGCCTCCTCACTTTTTCTCCATCTCAGCATCCTAAATTACATGTAAAGGTAGTTTATTTATAATGAACCAGTTCACAATAAAAGGGAACATAAAGACGTGTTAAATCAGAAAGATCCATCAATATTTCCAAGGAGAACATTGGTGACTGTAAAAAAATAAACAATATTTCTGATGAATTGTTTAATAGCAGATTTTTCTCCCTGTCTCCTCAGACTGAGTGACTGTGACCTCTCAGAGAGAAGCTGTGAAGCTCTGTCCTCAGTTCTCAGCTCCCAGTCCTCCAGTCTCAGAGAACTGGACCTGAGTAACAACAACCTGCAGGATTCAGGAGTGAAGCTTCTCTCTGCTGGACTGGAGAGTCCAAACTGCAGACTGGAAACTCTCAGGTACAAAGTTCTCCATCCTTTTGAAACCAGATTTCTGTCCATTACCTGCTAAAACATGATGGAAATGTTAGTTCACTGATAGATTTGTTAACTTTTGTCTGACCTTTATTCCCTATCAATAGAAACCAGGTAGAGATTCACCGTATAGGAGTGATTCTCAAAGGTTTTATTTTGTGCTCCTTTGAAGAATAGAGTGTGTTAGAATTAAGGCTGTCAGTTTTAGCATGTTATTAACACGCTACCTTTGTTAGACCATAACGCTGACAAATTTTCTTTTGTCGCAGTTAATCTCGTGTCAAAACACGCACACCGTTCCCTAATGTTTTGTAATTATGTAATTACCTGCCGTGCTTTCTGGACTGTGTTTGTTTTACCCTCGGCACTTTCCGTAGTTTCAAGGTTGCCAGAGACTGTATCAAAAGAGACCCGCTCACTGTTGCCAAGACTGCTTATTTCATGATACTTTGGGCTTCTTTTTTTCTAAAGTCACTTGTAAATTTAATGAGTCGGGGGTTGTGTGTTTTTTGGGCATGTTTCTGAAAGTGAAATCGCTTATTTGGGCTCTAAAATAAGTGACGAAACATTGGTTATTAAGAGACCTGCTTGCACTAAATATCCCTCCGCCATAGGAGCCGAGGGAGTAAACGCAGAGAGAGCAACTCTGCCCGTATTTTCTGCAGTTTACTGTTGCAATAACGTGTGATAACTGCTGAAAGTAGATTAGGCGGGGCAGAGATTGGTTCTGAAGGTAACATTGCAGAATCCTAACCCATAAACCATACTTTAAGGCTTATTAATTTGTTGTCTCTGTATTTGACAAACTAAGGCTGAATCACGGTGCCAAACGAAGTACCTGGAGTTACTAAACAGTTGCTAAACAGTCTCTTTCAAGGGTATTAAGCTCCTACACAGTTACAAGCAAAGTGTAAGATTGGAATGACCTGGAAGTTTAAAACCTTTTTCCAGGCTTAAACTGTATAAATATGGATATAAACAGCAAGCAAAAATATTCAAAGAAGTTATTGTTGTTGGTGTGAAAGCTCAGAATTAGATGTGAGAGAATGAAAAAATTAACCACAAAACTTGTGACTTTATTGAAATGTGTCATGGTTTTTATATGTTTTGCCCACATGCAGACACAATACAGAAGGCAATGCGTAGTTTAAGATGTTTTATTAAGAGTCAGACTACAGAGATCGAATCTGATGATGGAATCTGTCGAGTTCTGAACGTCAGTGCTGGAGAAACTGTGGGAAGAAAGGAGAATTGTTAACAGAGATCGAACCAGAGGGAAATCTCCAGAAGCCGAGCCGCTTACCATTTAGTTGGGCAAACCTAACCGGGGAAGTAGTGACGAGGGAACTCTGTGACCGAATGCTCACGGTGGATAGCTGGTGGTTAGCGGCTGGAGGGCGGACTGATGTTAAGTCAGCGAGGGATCCGGAGCGAGCCACGGCGGGCAGGAGTGACAGATAGAGCGACCAGAGTGCGGAGGAACCAGCAGAATCCAGGGAAGGGAACCTCAGGCCCGGCTTGGTATCACTAAGTGAGTAAGAGGGGGAACGGCAGAGCAACATCTGAGCTTCAGGGATTCTTAGGAGCTGGTTCGACGAGCGAGACGTCAAGACAGGTGAGTACTCCAAACAAAAACACGACTGGGTAAGGCTCTGGCGTCTTCCATCTGTCTGAGTCATCCTTAAGACGCCAGTGAACACTGCTCCAAACGAGCCGCAGGTGTGGGCCACGCCCCCCCAGCCAACTAGAACCACCTGTGAAGCAGAGTTAGAACATCGCCCAAAACAAAGAACCCTGACACTACCCCCCCCCCAACGGTCGCCTCCTGGCAACCCAGACGCTTACGTGGACGGGCGTGTCCAACACTCACTGAGCAGGTCATGGTTGGCCACCACCGAGCCAGAGACCCATGACCGCGTCGCAGGACCGCGACCCTCCCAATCGACTACGTACTGTTGTCCTTTACTCCGTCAAAGGCCGTCCGACGGGCATCCCAGTCAGGGCCCATCGACGGGAAGGGAGGGTGGAGGGGGTTCGGAGGGAGGGCGAAGCTCGCTCTCCAGAACAGACTTCATCTGAGACACATGGAACGTGGGGTGAACTCGGGAGTGAGGAGGCAGGCGTAGACGCATGGAGGTGGGGCTGATAATAGACTGGATCTCATACAGTCCTGTAAACCGAGGAGCAAGTTTCTTGGCCGATGGGTTAGACAGGACGTCCCTGGAGGATAACCAAACTCTCTGACCGGGGCGATACTGAGGGGCAGGTAACCAGTGCTGGTCGGCAAATCTCTTGTTCTGCTCTGCGGTGCGTGTAAGAGCAGGACAGTAGACCTCCAGGTATCCTGGCAGCGGCTGATGTAATCGTTGGCGTATGCAAAGGGTATACATTGTTCGTCAGTGGGTAGGAGGGGTGGTTGATATCCTAGAGAAATCTTGAATGGTGAATGTCCGGTGGCAGATGAAACATGAGAGTTTAATGCATACTCGACCCAGGGTAAAAATCTGTTCCAGTCTGAAGGGGAAGATGAGGGGAGACAGCGGAGGGTTGTTTCTAACTGTTGGTTCATCCTCTCTGTTTGACCGTTGGTTTGTGGGTGATATCAAGACGGGAGGGTGTAGCGGGCACCGAGAGCAGAAGAAAAGTGCCGCCAGACCTGAGAGACGAACTGCAGACCCCGGTCAGAGAGGATGTCTGTGGGTATTCCATGAAGTCTAAAAACATGACGGACAAGTGTCAGGGTTCTCTGTGTCTTGCTGCTCTAACTCTACTCCTCAGGTGTGTCTAGTTGGCTGAGGAGGCGTGGCCCACACCTGCAGCTCGTTGCAGGCGGCTTCCTCTGGCTTCTTAAGCAGAGCACTGACAGATGGAAGACGCCAGAGCCTTAACCAGTCGTGGTACGACGTGGCCTCTGTCCCAACTCTCGGAAACCAGCTTGTGAGTTTTTTGCTCTTCGTTTTTTGACCAATTTTTGGATCTCTCTGTTTTCGCCTCAGATTTTGGTGCTTGGATGCACTCACCTGTCTTGACGTCTCGTCCGAAGAAACAGACCAGCAGAACCTGTCTGCTCAGATTTTCCTCTGGCGCTCCCCTCATACTTCCTGGATGTTACCCAGCGAGGCCTGAGATCCCCTTTCCCAGGTTCTGTTGGTTCTGTGTTCACTCTGGTCAATCCATCTGTCAACCGTTGCCGATGAGGCTCGCTCAGGATCCCTCGCCAGTTACATCTGCCGTCCTCAGCCACTAGCCGCCTATCTCCAGCAGCGTAAAGTCATAGAGTCCTCCCGACGCTACTTCTTCCTGGTTAGGTCCGCCCAGCCCAATGGTAAGCAGCGCCACTTCTAGCAATTCTCCGGGTTCTCCTTTCAGAGTTACTCACTCCCTCTCTCTTGCAGACTCTCCAGCCGTGATGTTCTGACCCAGCCGAATCGCCTGTAGTTCCGTCCGTAGATCTGCCTGTTTCCAAAATAAACATCTTAAAACTGTGCATTGCCTCCCGTTCGTATCTGCATGTGGACTCGTCACTTGAAAACCATGACAACAAGTAGTTGAGCAGTCTGAAGGGCGTTGGGTAACTTGCGGAGAGGAATCAGATGGCAGGCCTTAGAAAATCTATCCACCACCGTGAGGATGGTGGACATGCCCTGGGACGGCGGGAGACACGTGACAAAGTCTAGAGTGATATGTGACCAAGGACGTCTAGGAACTGGGAGGGGGTTTAGTAAACCAGAGGGTGGCTTATAGGAAGGCTTATTCTGAGCACAAACAGGACAGGCAAAGACATATTCGCGCACATCCTTAGTCCAAGATGGCCACCAAAAGCGACGAGAAACCTCAGACTGGGTTCTAAAAATGCCTGGATGGGTGCAAAACTTCAAGTCGTGATCCCAGCGGAGAAAATCAGGTCGAAGAGATCTGGAGACATAAATAAGACCCGCAGGGCCGGTGCCAGGGTCAGGATCAAGTCTCTGAGCTTGGTTAATCCGGTCCTCTAGCTCCCAACGTAAGGCTCCCATGGTGGTAGTATGGGTGCTGGTTCCTTCTCCTCTTCCTGGGGTGCAAACTGTCGAGAAAATGCATCGGGCTTGATGTTTCTGGAGCCAGGACGGTAGGTTATGATTAAATTAAACCTGGAGAAGAACAGGGACCAACGGGCTTGACGGGGATTCAGACGTCGGGCTGACTGCAGATAAGCAAGGTTTTTATGGTCAATCCAAATGATTATGCGCTGCTCGGATCCTTCTAACCAGTGCCGCCACTCCTCTAATGCCAACTTGATGGCGAGCAGTTCCCTATCCCCTACGTCATAATTACGCTCTGCTGGAGACAACCGGCGAGATAAAAAAAGGCACACGGGTGAAGTTTATTGTCTGAGTCTGAGTGTTGTGAAAGCACTGCACCAACGCCAGTGTCTGACGCGTCTATTTCAAGAGTGAATTGTTTAGTGGGATCGGGGTCAACCAGTATGGGAGCTTGAGAAAACTTAGTCTTAAGGTTCTGAAATGTAGCTTCAGCCTTAGGACTCCAGATAAACGGGACCTCGGTGGAAGTAAGGGCGTGCAGAGAAGAAGCTAGGATTCGCCAAAAACTCTGACTAGTTTTTGGCGAATCCCAAAAATCTCTGTAGCTGCTTACGGGAATCAGGGGTAGGCCATTCAACCACTGCCTTAATCTTCTCGGGATCCGATCTCACGCGGCTGCCTTCTAGAATCAGGCCAAGGAATGAAATGAATAGGCAGTTCTCTAAGAGGCGTTGGAGAACGAGACAGACATGATGCTGATGCTGATCGGGGTTACTACAATAAATCAGGATATCATCTAAGTAGACGAATACAAAGTCATTTAAGAAATCCTGTAGGACGTCATTTACTAGAGCTTGAAAGAATGACGGAGCGTTACATAAGCCGAAAGGCATCACAAGATACTCAAAATGGCCCAGTGGGGTCTTAAAAGCGGTCTTCCACTCATCCCCCTGTCTGACCCGGACTAAATGGTAAGCATTGCGTAAGTCAAGCTTAGAAAAAATGACGGCGTGCTGGACTGGTTCTAAATCAGAAGACAAAAGAGGAAGCGGGTATTTATTCTTAACTGTGATCTGATTTAACCCCCGGTAATCGATACATGCCCGCAGGGATCCATCTTTCTTCCCCACAAAGAAAAAACCCGCACCTAGAGGGGAAGAGGAAGGCCGAATTAATCCAGCCGCAAGAGACTCACCAATATATTTCTCGAGCACCTGACGTTCAGACCTCGAGATGTTGTACAGGTGGCTGGAAGGTAGAGGAGCACCAGGTAGCAGGTCAATAGCGCAGTCATATGAGTGATGCGGAGGGAGAGAGAACGCCCGAGTCTTGCTAAAAACCAGGCGGAGATCATGATACTGTTTAGGCACGCGGGATAAATCAATCTCATCCCCCAGTTCAGGGGAAGAAGCAGGCGGATAAGAGACTGGCCGCGCTGAGAGCAAACACCGAGAGTGACAAGCGAGAGACCAAGATTCCAGCCGAGATTCAGCCCAATTTAGATGTGGGTTGTGAGCGGATAACCATGCCAAACCTAAGACCACGGTAGAGCGTTTTACCGGAAAAATTAAAAAACGATAGCTGTTCTCGGTGGTTACCGGATACTATTGTCTCCAGAGGTTCAGTTTGGTGGGTGATGAGGGTTAATTTTCCCCCATCTAGAGCAGACACCTGGAGTGGTGTGGAGAGCGGCACCCTCCAGATGCGGAGGTGATTAACTAAATCTGAGTCGATCAGGTTAAAATCAGAACCTGAGTGGATGAGGGCTGAGACATCAAAACTATCCTGACCGAAAACCAAAGTAACCGACAAACAAAGACGGGACGGAGAGGAGTTCGATACTAACTTGGGGGACAAAAAATTGCTCCGGTCCGCCGCCTTCCCCGCTACAGGCGACCCGATCTTTTGGCCGCACCGGACAATCTTTAAGAAATGACCCTCCCCACCACAGTAAAAGCACTGATCTTCAGAATACCGTTGTTGCCGCTCTTCATTAGTTAAATGAACACGACCAATCTCCATAGGTTCAGGAGGTGAAGGCGGTGAAACTAAACGCCGCTGAGCAGTGGTTCCCTGTACCGGTGGACCCACTGACCATAGGGGTCTCTCTGTTCGTCCTTGCTTCCGGCTACATAGTCGGGTATCCAGCCTGATGGCTAAAGTGACCATGTCCTCAAAAGAACTAGGTTCCTCGAGTCGGGCTAGTTCGTCTTTTAAATTATCATCTAACGCCTGGAAAAAGACTGCCTTTAACGGCTTGCCTTCCCAATCCGCCGCTGTTTCGCTGTAAAAGAGACGTGCGTTAGCCTAGGTTTTACTCGTTAAAGCGACTGCTTTTTCCAAATCTAAGACCATGGTTTTTAAACATTGTTGCTATGAAACGTGCAACAGCGATTCGAGGTACGCTGATCGGCCGCATATGAAGGATGTTTTCTTCATTACTTTCCCGAAATTCAAGAGTGCCAAGGAGAAATGTGTGCGCTGGGTACACCGGTGCGGTCGGCCTACATATGTAGCAAGCATTTTGTCGGAGGAAAGGGCACAACCGGCTTACATAGTCACCTGTTGTGAGGACAGCAGAATACTACTACTACTAATAATAATAATGATAATAATAATAATAATAATGATGATGATGATGATGATGATGATGATGATGATGATGAGAATAATAATAATAATAATACATCAAACTTATACAGTGCTTTTTGGACACTCAAAGACACTTTACAAAACAATTTTTAACTAGAAACGTTCAACTTCTGAAGAAGTTGAAGAAGGCGCCCGCCTGGTGGTGCGCGATACCGTCAAAGGCAACGCTTCCGAGTTCCTTGGTCGTAGGCTTTTATCACTTGGGGATTTTAAATCAAGTCTTCTGAGTGTGAAAAGGATTTGTCTTCGTCAAAACCAGCCGACAGGAGAAGGTCTGCATCCAAGCAGCATGGAAAATTGGTGTTATTAAAACATGATTAAATACTTCAATGTAGCATTAAAAATGAAATATGTGAATAAAAAATGTTAAAGGCATTACAAACTACTAAAGGAAGTACAAACTCTGTGAAGCAGAAGTTGGTGAGACCTTCCTAGAGCTACTTCCGGTGAGCAACATGCTAAGTGTTAGCCGCTAACATGGTTGTGTCCAGTATCACCGGGTGATTGTACTCTGTTAGTTTGGTCCAAATCCTGTACTGTGAAGTTCCTCAAAAAGGGTGCCAATACTTAATGTCACCAAAGCTCACCAAAGGCCATGTGTCAGATCGGCCTCCTTTAGTTACTAAGCCTCACCAAAGAAACCAGCCGACAGGAGAAGGTCTGCATCCAAGCAGCATGGAAAATTGGTGTTATTAAAACATGATTAAATACTTCAATGTAGCATGAAAAAATTAAATATGTGAATAAAAATGTTAAAGGCATTACAAACTACTAAAGGAAGTACAAACTCTGTGAAGCAGAAGTTGGTGAGACCTTCCTAGAGCTACTTCCGGTGAGCAACATGCTAAGTGTTAGCCGCTAACATGGTTGTGTCCAGTATTACCGGGTGATTGTACTCTGTTAGTTTGGTCCAAACCCTGTACTGTGAAGTTCCTCAAAAAGGGTGCCAATACTTAATGTCACCAAAGCTCACCAAAGGCCATGTGTCAGATCGGCCTCCTTTAGTAACTAAGCCTCACCAAAGAAACCAGCCGACAGGAGAAGGTCTGCATCCAAGCAGCATGGAAAATTGGTGTTATTAAAACATGATTAAATACTTCAATGTAGCATGAAAAAATTAAATATGTGAATAAAAATGTTAAAGGCATTACAAACTACTAAAGGAAGTACAAACTCTGTGAAGCAGAAGTTGGTGAGACCTTCCTAGAGCTACTTCCGGTGAGCAACATGCTAAGCGTTAGCCGCTAACATGGTTGTGTCCAGTATCACCGGGTGATTGTACTCTGTTAGTTTGCTCCAAATCCTGTACTGGGAAGTTCCTCAAAAAGGGTGCCAATACTTAATGTCACCAAAGCTCACCAAAGGCCATGTGTCAGATCGGCCTCCTTTAGCAACTAAGCCTCACCAAATCTGGGCCCAGAACTCAACATTTGACAAAAATGGTGTGTAGTGCCATTTCCCACAGGTGAGTGGTGCTGTATTGGCCGGGGGTAGTTCTTGCTGTTGCAATTTTTTCATCATTCATTCATTTATATCAGTTGTTCAAATTATTTGTTACTTGTAAAAAAAAAAAATATTGGGTACCCCACGGCGGGTTGCGAACCTGCGACCTTTGGTGCACCAGCCCAACACCTAAACCACTGTACCGAAAAAAAGTGCCATGCTGAGCTCTGCATTTTTGTGAGGTCAACTGTGTGTAGGAAGTGGTTTTGAGAAGTGGTTTTTGGTTAATTTTGTCACCACGGTAACTTTAAATGGCGTCAAGTACTAATAGCACACTTCGCGGCGTCGAGACGCACGTTTTGATATATAGTTTGTGGGGGTACAGCCTACGGTTCGGGCTGTATTGACGGTGACGGAAGAATAAAAAGCAACTAGAAAAATTTCTGAAGAAATTTAGCAAGGCGCCTGCCTCTTAGTGCGTACCGTACCGTCAAAAAAACTAATAGGAAGTAACACTGCAAATTTCAGGTTCCTACGGTCTTCACAGCCCTCACAGCGGCCGTTGAAAGGTGCCATGTTAAGTCAATGGATCTCCTAGGAGCCTCTTGCTAGCAGCGTTGTCATGGAGACTCACTGACAGCTGCAGCCTTCTCTCTGTCTGTAAAGGCAGAAGAACCCTGGCTAAGCAGAAGTTGGTAGGACCTTCCTAAAGCTACTTCTGGTTAGCAACATGCTAGCCATTAGCCGCTAGCATGGTTGTTTTCAGTTTCACCGGGTGATTTTACTCTGTTAGTTTGGTTGAAATCCTGTACTGAGGAGTGCCTAAAAAGGGAGAAAATCCTAAAATTCACCAAATCTGTCAAGCAGAAGTTGGTGAGACCTTCCTAGAGCTACTTCCGGTTAGCAACATGCTAACTGTTAGCCGCTAGCATGGTTGTGTTCAGTACCAGCGGGTGAATGTACTCTGTCAGTTTGGTCCAAATCCTGGACTGGGAAGTACCTCAAATAGGGGTGCCAATACTTAATGTCACCAAACGTGACCAAAGTTCATTGGTCAGATTGGCCTCCTTTAGCAACTCAGCCTCACCAATTCTGGGCCCAGACCTCAACATTTGACCAAAATGGTGTGTAGTGCCATTTCCCACATGTGGGTGGTGCTGTATTGGCCAATTGGGTCGTGTCTGGGCATTATGCCAGGTCCTGTTGGAAGCAAAGGCCCAATAGGAAAGCATGTGAAATCCCAAATGGTACAGAAAAGTGACACATGGCTGAAAGTCACATGAAAATTTTAAAATGTTAAGAGGAAGTGACTGTGCGAATTTCAGATTTCTACATTAATCACAGCCGCTGCAGTGAGCGATGAAAGTTGCCATTGTATCTCAATGGAGCTTTTTCCTCTGGCCCTCAGAGTTCCGTCGTCATGGAAACTCACTCACACACCTGCAGCGGCCGAAGTGCAGACACTTTGGTCACAATAAGTCCCATTGGATTATAATGGAGAACTTTGCCTCGAACAACGCACGATTTCTCCGGAACCGTAATTTTTTCTGTGTTTATTTCGTAACGGATAGGGGAAGAAGACTTGCTATCGGTTTTTGCTGGAAAAAGTTTAATAAAGGCGTAAAAAATTATGATATAAAGGCGATTTTTATGGATTTTCAGAAATCCTCTAAACACGGTCCCGAACAAATCGCTGTAGCTCAAAAAGTATAAGAGATATCAAAATAATTCTTTCACCATGAGTATCAGCAGGGTTTTGAGGACCATGAAGCTCATTTTTATGTTTGTACAAAAATCGGTGTAGACACAGCGACAATGTAAAAAAGTGGTTGATGTGGGAAAATGCAGCTCCAAAGCATTTTCAGGATTTTGCACATTCGCTACTCCCGAACAAATTGTTCCTGCGGAAAAACCGTAACAGTTATCCACAAAATTCCTTTTTTGTGAGTGCCAGAAGGGTTGGGACATTCATGTGTGAAAGTCCCATGTCTGTACATAAAACGGTTTAGGAGTAGCGACGATGCGAAAACATGGGATGTTTTGGATTTTCGTGCGTCATTTTTCAAAACCGCTCCATAGGAAATGAATGGGGGAGGTTTCGGGTTTGTGTCGGTCTGAGGTGATTTGCGAAAAATCTATAAATGCCACACCAATGAGGGTTACATTTCCCGAATCCTGACAAAAATACCTACGTTTTGATGTATAATTTGTCTACATAGAGGGAAAATTGAGCGAGTAAGGTCAAGTTGTTCGGAGTTTTGAAATTTTTAAAAAAGCTAGAGTGGGCCACTCTGGCAGTTGAAGAATTCCGTCATTGACTTTCATTATAAACAATGATTTCACAGATTTTCGGACATGAGCTTTGAGGAGTACTTGTGAGGAGACGATAACAGATATCCACATCCCGTTTTCACTTCTGAGTAGTTCACAGATATATCTACAAACTGGAAGTTAAACGGTGTTCATAGGTGAAAGCATGGCGACACAGTACAGCGTTGAAAATGGTCATTTTGAGGCTTTTTTGAGGCTTTCTTTCTACCCGACTCCATTCATTCCTATGGGTTTTTTGGGGGTGGTTTTTCGCTAATTTTGTTGCCATGGTAACTCGAAACCCCAATAAAAGTAGTAGCACACATCTCGTAATCGAGCCACAAGTTTTGATACCTATATCGTGGGGGTGCACGCTACGGTTCGGGCCGCATTTATCGTGATGTAAGAAAAATAAAGAATAAGAAATAAGCCGTTTAGAGGTGAATAGTAATAGGTGCCTCCATGCATTTGCATTGGAGGCAGTGCTGTGCTTCGCACAGCACTGCCTCCTCATTGCAAATGCTATGGCAGGCGCCTAATAATATTAAAGAAACCCTTATTAGGTGCATAACATAAGGCCTCCGCCATGCATTTTCAATGCATAGGCGGGCGCCTAACTAGAATCGTTCAACTTCTGAAGAAGTTGAAGAAGGCGCCCGCCTGGTGGTGGGCATGACCGTCAAAGGCAAAGCTTCCGAGTTCCTTGGTCGTAGTCTCTCATCGCTTGGGGATTTTAAATCAAACCTTCTGAGTGAAAAGGATTTGTCTTCATCAAAACCTGCCGACCGGGAAAACTCTGCGTCTGCAGAGCTGCAAACTGCGTATTTCGATCTGAGACGCAGCTAATGAGCTAATTGGCGACAGCCGACGGTCAACGTTTCCCATTCATTTGCTACGGTAGGCCACAAGCGTCATTTTGGGGGCGTCGTTTCCACCTCTTCTCTTAGAGCCGTTTTTAATAGAAAGAAGAAAAGGCAAAAACGGTCCAAACAAAAGGTTGAAACGTTTACATTTGTAACCTCTGCCTTACATAAACAGTAGCATTAAATCTTAATAAATAAAAGTATAGACAATTATTTCAGTAACTCAATTCAGTAAGTGAAATACAATATATAAAGGGGTTGGACAATGAAACTGAAACACCTCTCATTTTAGTTTGGGAGGTTTCATGGCTAAATTGGACCAGCCTGGTGGCCAATCATCATTAATTGCACATTGAACCAATAAGAGCAGAGCGTGAAGGTCCAATTAGCAGGGTAAGAGCACAGTTTTGCTCAAAATATTGCAATGCACACAACATTATGGGTGACATGGGTGAGTTCAAAGGAGGACAAATTGTTGGTGCACATCTTGCTGGATGTGTCAAAACTTTCTTCAATTGAATAAAAACAAAACTGAAGTAATAATATTTGGACCAATAGAGGAGAAATCAAAAGTTAGCACACAGCTTCAGTCGCTTCAGCTAGAAACCACTGATCAGGCCCGAAATGTGGGAGTAGTGATGGACTCAGACCTGAACCTCCAAAAGCATTTACAGACAGTGACAAGGTCGGCTTTCTATCACCTGAAGAACATTTCCAGAATTAAAGGACTGATGTCTCAGCAGGATCTGGAAAAACTAATCCATGCGTTTATATTTAGTAGAATTGATTACTGCAACGGTGTTTTCACAGGCCTGCCTAAAAAGTGGATCAGACAGCTGCAGCTGATCCAGAACGCTGCTGCCCGCGTCCTCACTAAGACTAAGAAAGTAGAGCACATAACCCCAGTTCTAAAGTCCTTACACTGGCTCCTTGTATCTCAGAGAACAGACTTTAAAATACTTCTGTTAGTCTATAAATCCCTAAATGGCTTAGCACCTAAATACATCACAGACTTGTTATCAGTGTATCAACCTTCCAGACCACTAAGGTCTTCTGGCTCCAGCCTACTCTGCATACCTAGAACCAGAACTAAACAAGGAGAAGCACCATTTAGTTCCTATGCTCCACTTATCTGGAACAAACTTCCAGAAAACTGTAAAAGTGCGGAAAGCCTGAGTTCTTTTAAATCAAGATTAAAAACACATTTGTTTAAAATTGCCTTTGACTGTTCTAGTTGAACTGTTTTACTGTTTTTAATGTTCTTCTTTGTTTCTACATTCTATCTGTACTTGCTTTTATTCTATTTTCTATCTACATTTTATTCCTACTTGCGTTTATTTTGCTATATTTTAATCATGTAAAGCACTTTGTATTGTCTATGTACTGAATTGTGCTGTATATATAAATTTCCCTTGCCTTGCCTTGCATCTGTGACCAAGACAGCAAGTGTTTGTGATGTATCAAGAGCCACGGGGTCCAGGGTAATGTGGACGAACCACATCCAACAGGATTAACTGTGGACGCACGAGAAAGCTGTCTGAAAGGGATGTTCGGGTGCTAACCCGGATTGTATCCAGAAAACAAAAAACCACACAACTCTACTTATAACTAACTTTCTGAAATACAAACTAAAGTTCACCAATCAGTTCTAAAACATCTTTAGATGAACTCTTGTTGAGACCTGGAGTATGGAGCACCAAGTCTTCCATATTTAAAAATAAATACAGAAATAAATAAATGCTCAATAACTTAATATGCATACAATTATGTGCCACCAAAAATACAATGCACAAATAAATGCAGATATAAAATGAATTATACAGTGAGACAAAATGTATATATTTCCTTTAATTAGCCACTTTATTTATTAATTACTTATTTTTTTAAGTATTTATTTATGTGCATGTTATAATGTTTTTGTCTGTTTTATTCTTTATTTGTATTTTTTGCCCTATTTATTTCTCAGATGCTATTTATTTCTGTTTGTCCTTTTTACATTTCTATTTCTCGTTTTTACATTTCTGTTTCTCGTTTTTACATTTCTGTCCTTTTTACATTTCTGTTTGTCCTTTTTACATTTCTGTTTCTCGTTTTTACATTTCTGTTTCTCGTTTTTACATTTCTGTTTCTCGTTTTTACATTTCTGTTTGTCCTTTTTACATTTCTGTTTCTCGTTTTTACATTTCTATCTGTCCTTTTTACATTTCTGTTTGCAATTTTTACATTTCTGTCTCTCCTTTTTACATTTCTGCCTGTCCTTTTTACATTTCTGTATGCATTTCTGCCTCATTATGCAAATGAGGAGCGGCTGTGTCTTAAGGGCTCAACTTCTTCCCATTGGTTGGTTAGCATTTTACTGCGTCGGTCAAATCTACATGGCTTTTCCCCGACATGAAGCATTGTTTAATAATAACTGAGCAGGCAGACGTTCAGTGTCCGACCTCTTACGGGAAGCTGCTAATAGACTGGAAGAATTAGAACGCTGTACATTTGGGATCTGAAATGTTTTTCGTTGGTTTCAGATTCGGCTTTCCAGATCAATAACTCATCGGCGGATGATTTATTCTACAAAACAGACACCTCTCCGCAACCACCGCAAGGCAGACGCTGAGCTACAACCGTAGTTTCCTCAAAACGAGTCCGTGGGCCAGAATCTGTGGGACGTCTCCTTAAGAAGTTTCGGATGAACTGTCAGACGGCAACTTTCTTGCGCTTAGATAAGTTGCTACACATAGCAGTGATCTCAAAACACCAATAATCCCACGTTTTCACTTGCACATTAATAAGTTATTGCTGATAAAAAATCTGAACTGTTGCGCTCCGGGCCGAGAGGTCACGTGATTCGATTTTTGCTGCTCAGCCAATCAGATCGCTGTATTGTCAGCTGAGTGCGTTCAATGTGTAAGGTGTTTCCAGACGAAGAAAGCGCAATAATAGCATTTTCTGGCGCCAGTTGGCAAAGATCTTAATGGCAAGGAAAAAGAAATAGCCCAGACCATCCATCATCCATTTTCTAACACGTTTATCCCTGCTGGGTTCGGACCGGTGCCGATCTCCAGCTGTCAATGGGCGAGAGGCGGGGTAGACCCTGGACAGGTCGGCAGTCCATCACAGGGCAGAAATAGCCCAGACTTTTGCTCATTTTACTGTAATATCACCAAGACCTGCTGCGCTAGGATAGCACAGCCAAACGACTTATCCCCGCCAGAATTTTTATCCCCTGCATCAGGAGAGTGTTTAAAATCAATAAAACTTTTAACCTCCAGCTTTGCGAAGTCTAAATATTTTTAAACATCACATTCTAATAAAATGAAATAGATTTTTTAAAATTCCTAATACATTGTTCTGTTTTTAAAATCGACATATCTCGTTGTTGATAAACAAAGAGCAAAAGGCTGGGGTGTTAAATGGGCACGGTGTCGTGCCAAACTAGGTATCCCCGCCAGGATTTGTATCCCCTGCGTCGGGAGCGCGCATTCAGCTTGCTGAACGCAGTAAACTCCGCCTCATTTCCAGACAATTCGGCATTAAAATCAAGATGTTTTATTTCTCTTAGCGAAATATAGGAATAGTGCCGTTACATTATCGTTCAGTTAATGGGTTAAAATTGAAAACGTAACACTTGTTAGTACGATCGTAAGGGATTGCTATGTCGGTTAAAACTAAACTGATCACTCAGTATAACACGTTCTGATAAAGTAAACGGCTCTGTGGTCATCTCCAGATGTGTCACGAAAGTATTAGCTTTATGTCATTAGATTGTTGCATGTCTGTCTGCTGAAACTAAAAACCCACCTTTTGTGCCAAAACTCAAGAATGTGGGCTACTGTTAGTCCATTTTGGAAGGTGTTACACATTGTGGCAGGCTGGACCCCATATTTTTTGTATCCCCTTGTAACTTCTTAATTTAAAGAGCTAACAGCTTCAACTTTTCTACAGTTGTTTGTGATTATAAGAGGTGTTTATGTGGCAAGACTCAAGAATGTGAGCTACTGTTAGTCCATTTTGGAAGGGGATACATATTCTGGCAGGCTGACCCCGATATTTTTTGTATCCCCTTGTAACTTCTTCATTAAAAGAGCTAACAGCTTCAAATTTTCAGCAGGTGCTTGTTGTTATAAGAGGTGTTTATATGCCAAAAATCTAGAATGTGGGATACTGCTAATCCATTTTGGAAGGGGATACATATATGCTCAGCATGATAGTCTGTTTCCAGCATACATTTCTTGGCTGACTTTGTGCAAGATGAGGACAGCATTACTTACAAATCCAAAGATTGGGCCTGCTCTGATGGTGCACGGGTATATATATATATATAAGAGGCCTTAGTCCTCAACTTAGCCTGAGGTCCTTTACCGCGTGTCTTCCTCCCTCTCATAACCCCTTTCCTGTCAGCCTACTTTAAAAAAAATTTGCCAATAGAACCTCAAAATCCCAGTAAAAATGCAAGGATCAATTCTCACAACCTAGCAGTTTAACTTATGAATATGAAGCTTCATGCATGCTCAGTATGAGGGATTGCTGCAAAGCCATCAACAATGCAGACGACTGTCCACTGTGGCTCTACGCTCTTTCAGGAGGAGTGAATGCTGCTTGGAGAGACTTGATGCAACCTGCTCGGTTTCCTTAGAGAGGAAAATTTTCAGACCAACCTGTCTGGTCAGCACATATAACAATTGGCTGCAGTGTTTGAAATCAATAAAACTTTTAATGTGAAGTCCAAATATTTTTTAAACATCCTATTCTAATAAAATTGTAATATATTTTTAAACCACTACTGATATAACACTTTTTGTATTATGTTATTACAATATATTAAAATATATATAAAATATATTACAATATTATATATTGTAATATATTTTGAAACTCCTCATACTGTTCTTTTTTTTTTAAAGCGACACATCTTGTTTTCTTAATATGGTTCTTGGCTGAATTAAAATATAATTAGATCTGATCATTTTGGCAGTAACTTTATTCTGTGTTCATTTGATCACACTTGGAATCAGCTTTATATAATCCATTCATGCGGGTCTATCCACACAAAAAAAACGAACAAGTAGACAGCTGTGATGGACTCAGGAAGGTGGGTTTTTAGTTTCAGCAGACAGACATGCAACAATCTAATGACATAATACTTTCGTGACACATCTGGAGATGACCATAGAGCCATTTACTTTATCAGAACGTGTTATACTGAGTGATCAGACTAGTTTTAACCGACATAGCAATCCCTTACGATCGTACTAACAAGTGTTACGTTTTCAATTGTAACCCATTAACTGAACAATAATCTAACGGCACTATTCCTATATTTCGCTAAGAGAAATAAAACATCTTGATTTTCACGCCGAATTGTCTGGAAATGAGGCGGAGTTTACTGCGTTCAGCAAGCTGAATGCGCGCTCCCGACGCAGGGGATACAAATCCTGGCGGGGTGTTAGCAGAGTCATTCTTTAACACAGCATACAACGTGACATCATGAGACTCACACAGGTTGTGGCTTTCGTGGTGGACCCCCTTTGTTTGAAGGACACACCCTTTATTGAACAAGAGTGTCTTAAATTAGACAGGTCACGTGATCAGACACACAATAATCCAATAATCCAATAATGATAAAAACAACAACAAATGAGAGCATAAAAACATTCATGTCAACACCCCCACTTGCTCACATTTGGGTAACTTTCTTTGACTCTTAATATTTCTACCAAAATACATTCATGTTACACCAAACATAAACATTTCATACTTACTCAACTTAATCTTTGTTGCTGGTTTAGTTAGTACATCTGCAATCATTTCATTAGTTGGACAGTACTCTAGAATGACTTTTCCTTCATTTACAACTGATCTGACAAAATGATATTTAATATCAATATGTTTACATCTTTGTCTATACACAGGATTTTTGGCTAAGGATATGGTACCCTGATTATCCTCATAAATCTTAGCTAAATAATCCTTACCGTCCATGTTGAACAACAGTTGTTTCAAGTATAAGCATTCCTGTACAGTAACAGCTAATGCCATGTACTCTGCTTCACATGTAGATAGAGATACTGTAGGCTGTCTTTTGGTCTTCCACGAGACCAACGGACCATCTCTGTTTAGACTCATACAGTAACCTGTTGTACTTCTTCGATCTGTTACATCGCCTGCCCAATCGGCATCACTGTATGCATATATAAGGTTATCACAGGCACCTTTTCTAAAACATAGTACTTTATCTTGTGTGCCTCTTAGATACCTAAAAACATGCTTTACAGTTTTCCACTGTTCTGTGGTTGGGTTTGCAAAGTACTGTGACAGCTTGCTTACAACATAGCTTAAATCTGGTCTTGTACATGTTGACAAATAGATTAAGCTTCCTACTGCCTCCCTGTATTTTCTGACATCATTCATTACTTCAGCATTATCAGCATAGTTAAGTTTCTGCTCACAAGGGGTAATTCGTGGCTTACAGTTCAGCATGTCAAACTTTTCCAATATTTTCTTCACATATTTTGACTGTGACATTTTAATACTTTCAGCATCTCTTTCAAAGTCAATGCCAAGAAAATGTGTCAAATTCTCTAAGTCCTTCATCCTAAATTTGGAATCAAGTTTTTCTTTTATATCTCTAAGGATATTCATATCACTGGCAGCAATAATCAAATCATCGACCCATATAATGATAAATACAGTTTCATTATCAGTAATCATTGTGTAAACACAATGATCAGCAGGGTTTTGAACAAACTTGATTTCACATAAATAGTCATGCAACATTCTGTTCCAGTTCCTGCCTGACTGTTTAAGTCCATAAAGAGATTTTTGCAGTTTATACACCAGTCTCTTATTTTCTTGAGATTCCTTCTTATAGCCCTCTGGTTGTTCAATATAAAGTTCACATTCAATTGGGGCATGTAAATATGCTGTCTTTACATCCATCTGGTGAACAAACATGTTCTCCTGTGCCACCTTTTGCATCAACACTCTGATGCTTGTCATGCTAGCAGTTGGTGAAAAGGTTTCATCATAGTTCATACCTTTCTTTTGACTGAATCCTCTAGCAACATATCTAGCCTTATATCTGTCTGAACCATCACTATTCTTTTTGATTGCCACTACAGTTTTACCCTCAGGTAAATTGGTCAGGGTAAAAGTAACATTGTCCTTTAATGATTTCATTTCCTCATCCATTGCCGTAACCCATTCTTTTGCATTTACAGATGTTACAGCTTCCTTATAGGTTTGAGGTACTCCACTTATCATTCTGTAACAATAATCAATGTTAGCTATCTGTTCTTCATCATCAATGCCACATACATAGTCATCTAAATAACCTGGTTTCTTTCTTTCTCTGACAGGGTATCGCCCCTCAGGTTGTTCATGTCTTGTTGTGTCACTGGTACTCGCCATTGGTTCTTCCTCTGTGCTCATTTTATGGTCAGAAATGTTTTCTGGATCAGCCTTTGAAGTTTTGGTTGCTCTGGAATTAATTCTAATCAAATCATCATCATCATCCAAAGTTACATCCTTCTCTTTTTTCTCTCTGGATACAAAATCCACAAGCCTATGTTTCTGGATTTTCCTGCTGTTTGGATAGTACACCATATAGGCTGGGACTATTCTTGTCATATCCTATAAAAATGCCTTTTTCACACCTTGAATCCAGCTTCCCTTTCTCTTGTTTGTAAGTGTAACAAACACATCCAAACTTGTGCATCCTAGAAATGTTAGGCTGTCTGCCCGTCAACATGAAATAAGGCGTTTGGTTTGTGCGATTATTAAAACATCTATTTCGCACTACAGCAGCTGTCTGAACTGCATACGGCCATAACATTTTTGGTATCTCACCATCAATTAACATACATCTAGCCATGTCAAACAAAGTTCTCCAATTTCGTTCTGCCGTGCCATTTTGATGTGGAGAATATGGTGCAGAGGTCTCATGTCTGATACCGTTTCTGCTCAGTAATGCCTGATACTCTTTTCCTGTGAATTCTGTACCATTGTCTGACCTCATACATTTTATCTTCCCATATGGAGCCATGTCAGCAATAAACTTTTCAGTAGCTTGTACTGTGTCACTCTTGTTTTTTAAAAAGTATACAAAGACTGCACTGGAATAATCATCTGAGAAGGATAATGCATATCTGTGACCATCTTTGGACATTGGATCTATAGGTCCTGCTAAATCTGTGTGGACCATTGCTAGCGGTTCTTTAGCTCTTGCATCTGGCTCCCTGTTCCTAGTTTGAACAAATTTTCCTTTTGTGCAAACTTCACAATATGGCTTCGGTTCACCTTTCCCTTTAATTTCCATGCCTTGAACAACATTTTCTAGCTTCAGTACGTCTCTGAAATTGCAATGTCCAAGAATCTCATGCCAACTTTGTAAGTCATAACATTTTTTACACTGATCACCACATTCATTGTCCATAGTTTGTAAGTAATACAATTTGTTACATACGTGAATGGGGATCTTGGTATTGCCTCTGAGAAGAACGTTCTTTCCTTCTTTGAAGATCACCGTTGCTCCGCTGGATGTTGCAGCTTTCACTGAGAAGATGTCTTGCGGATATGAAGGGATGTATAATGCGTTCCTCAGTACTGTTTTAAGACGTCGACCTCTACTGTCGATCAAACACACTTCCGCGTCTCCTCGTTGCTTAGCAACCCCAAGACACCTTGATCCATCTGCTAATTCCATGCAGTGCGTCTCGGCCTGGAAACTCCCATCAAGCTTCCGAAACTTCCTGATGTCGGTGATTATGTGCGATGTCGCACCAGCGTCCACCATCAGACCTGTCCTGTTGATGTCGTCCACTCGCGTGTCAGCGTCGCTCACCCGGAAAGCAAACTCTTTGTCGCCGCCCGTCTCTTCGGCTACTTTCCGTGCGTTGTCTCGTTGTTTTCTCCGTCTGCAGGTTGCGTTGCTGTGACTGTTATTCTTACAGTAACTGCACCATTGCTTTCGCTGGCAGGTTCTGCTTATGTGGCCTTTACTCCCACATTTAAAACACACAATGTCACAACTTCCTGCTCCAGGATCATTTGCACCTCTTGGTGCGCATTTCGTGCCAAAATGTGCCTTAGCTTTCATCACATTGTCCTCAGATACTGTGGCACGCATATTTTCAATGTCTTCAAAACTTCTGAGTTTTGTCTTAAACTCTGCAAAAGTCAAGTTCTCACCATCTTCGCTTTGAGTGATATAAATAGCAAATGGCTTAAATGTACCTGGAAGTCCTTTCAAGACCATGGCGATCAGAAGTCCATCGCTCAGCTCCTCACCTGCACTCCTTAACGCGGTGATTGCGGTCTCAGCTCTGATGATGTACTCCGTCACTGTCTCGCAGGATGATTTCTGCAATGAAGTCAGCTCGGTATACAGGTTAATCACTCTGGGCTTTCCTTTTCCGGCATAATGAGTCCGCAAGATTCTAAGCGCTGCACGTCCGTCATCTGCTGCATCATGCATGACGAGTGATAGACTTTTGTCATCCAAAAACTGAATGAGCTCTGCATACGCCTCAGCGTTTTTCTCTTCATCGTCCTCATCGGGGGTGGGTTCCTTCAAAATTGTCTCTTTCAGCCCTTGCAATCGAAGATGTCCTAAAAACTTTATCTCCCATAGTTCGTAATTTTTCTCGTCTCCATCAAAGAGAAGCCTTGACCAGCGGCTGTGCGGCAAGTCTTTTTCTCTTCTGTTCATTTTCCTTGTTTACTTACACAGCGGGTGTTCACTGTCTGTCGGGACATTTACCCGTTTCTTCATTGATCCTGGGCCCATAACCTGTTAGCAGAGTCATTCTTTAACACAGCATACAACGTGACATCATGAGACTCACACAGGTTGTGGCTTTCGTGGTGGACCCCCTTTGTTTGAAGGACACACCCTTTATTGAACAAGAGTGTCTTAAATTAGACAGGTCACGTGATCAGACACACAATAATCCAATAATGATAAAAACAACAACAAATGAGAGCATAAAAACATTCATGTCAACACGGGGATACCTAGTTTGGCACAACAACTGTCGCCAGCTTACCTCAAGTTCTTTCTGTAAAACTGGCAGACCGTAGTAGTCATGTTTCCTCAGCCATGTCTTTCTCCAAATACGTCGTCGCCTTTTCTTTTTAGGGCTTTCTGCACACAAAATTGCACATATTGCCAAAGCAGCACGTTTCTCTCCGGTAATGTTTACAGTAGCCATCGACACTTCCGTCTTCTTCTTCTTCTTCTTCTTCTTCTTCTACAGTATGAGCACTCCGGTCGCGTCCGAGCGTTGCGCCCATAGACATAATATAAGAGTAGACGCGTCGTTGGGCGGGTTCTGCCTATGCTGCGATGCGTCAGAGCGTCCGCCATCTTAAATGTGGCAAATCTGCAGTTACTCAGTCACTTAAACAGTATCAGAGGGACTTGAATCTCTGAATATACTTTGTATTCATAGTATTTTTTTTTTGTAATATTACAAGTTTATTTTCGTATCCCTTTAGCTTCATTCTCCTGAATTTATTCTCCTAAAAAATAAAAATATTTAAAATAATCTAACCTGGCCCTATTACTCCAGGAGTAAAATAATTCTGCAAACTGTGTGTATTCTGGAAATGTTCCCCCTTAATTCTCATGATATGATGTTTTTATCATAACATTATCACTTTTGTGTTTGTTTGTTTATTTTTACTTTATTGACCTAGGACTTTTTTCTCTCATTTCATTAATTTTACCTCTTTAATACTCACCCAAAAAGTATGTTCCTAAAGGTTCACAAGTGACACGGTTTTATGAAATAATGAAGACAACAATGTTTAGATTTAACAAATCGATCCTCATAACATATACACACACAAATATATATATATATATATATATATATATATATATATATATATATATATATATATATATGTGTGTGTGTGTGTGTGTGTGTGTGTGTGTGTGTGTGTGTATTTATTGCAGCACAGGAATGAGGCATCTTCTCTGATCCACGTTCACAATAACAGAACTCAACTTTTTTCTGCCACATATATATGGCGGTGGCCGTCGCACAGTTTGAGACGATATAAGTACCACGACTGAAAAACTTGTACAGTGTATGCCCGGCTTAACACACTTACCATAACAGCTCCGCATCACCGTTTATGACCACTTCTTCTTCTTCTGTTTTAAAAGCGGTGCGCCCTTCTTCTTCTTCGTGTTTTAATGGGTGCTGACCACATCCAAAAGGATTATTAGCGCCCCTCTAGTGGTGCGCTGTGTTCCTCATCTTTATATTATCAGCAGCGCAACCAGCTACCGTAACACCTGTTAAATGTATCACTGTTATAGCTCCGAAGGTCCAGAAACTCATGTGTGCTATAGCGCAGCAACGCGGTGCAGTTTTGAAAGAAAAGATAGCCAGTGTGGTGTTAGCTTTAGCCTAGCACGCACCACCCTCCGCGGTTCACAGGCTTTGTTTATGCCGGCTGAGTTGCACTTCCGCCCGGCCGGGAGAAGTCGGCAGGTTCCAGTGTTCTGAAGAACTATAGGATGACGGGAATATCGGCGATAAATGTATCACTGTTATAGCTCCGAAGGTCCAGAAATTCATGTGTGCTATTGCGCAGCAACGCGGTGCAGTTTTGGAAGAAAAAGTCCGGTGAAAAATAGATAAAAAAAAACTTCAGGAAAACTGTTGTTTTTTTTATGTGAGACGGTGCAGAGCTGAAAAGTCCATATTGCGCCTGCTAATGAGCAGTAGTTCTTGCTGTTGCAATTTTTCCATCATTCATTCATTTATATCAGTTGTTCAAATTATTTATTTGTTACATGTAAAAAAAATAAAAATATTGGGTACCCCCCGGCGGGTTGCGAACCTGCGACCTTTGGTGCACCAGCCCAACACCTAAACCACTGTACCGAAAAAAAGTGCCATGCTGAGCTCTGCATTTTTGTGAGGTCAACTGTGTGTAGGAAGTGGTTTTGAGAAGTGGTTTTTGGTTAATTTTGTCACCACGGTAACTTTAAATGGCGTCAAGTACAAATAGCACACTTCGCACCGTCGAGACGCACGTTTTGATATATAGTTTGTGGGGGTACAGCCTACGGTTCGGGCTGTATTCACGGTGACGGAAGAATAAAAAGCTATAATATTATTATTAAAGGAACCCTTATTAGGTGCATAACATAAGGCCTCCGCCATGCATTTTCAATGCATAGGCGGGCGCCTAACTAGAAACGTTCAACTTCTGAAGAAGTTGAAGAAGGCGCCCGCCTGGTGGTGCGCGTAACCGTCAAAGGCAAAGCTTCCGAGTTCCTTGGTCGTAGGCTTTTATCGCTTGGGGATTTTAAATCAAATCTTCTGAGTGTGAAAAGGATTTGTCTTCGTCAAAATCAGCCAACAGGAGAAGGTCTGCATCCAAGCAGCATGGAAAAATGGTGTTATTAAAACATGATTAAATACTTCAATGTAACATGAAAAAATGAAATATGTGAATAAAAATGTTAAAGGCATTACAAACTACTAAAGGAAGTACAAACTCTGTGAAGCAGAAGTTGGTGAGACCTTCCTAGAGCTACTTCCGGTTAGCAACATGCTAAGCGTTAGCCGCTAACATGGTTGTGTCCATAGACATAATATAAGAGTAGACCCCGCATTGACTGTCGCTGCGCAGGAATTACGGGCGCCACCTTGGGGCGGTCGACTTGATACCTAATCCTGCTGATTCAAGCTGACACACTAATGATGCCTCAGCACTGTGCGGCTCATTTTTGTTTAAATCGAGGGATTATTTATGTCAGGGCTCGAGGGATAACTTTTCACAAGCAAGATGAAAAGACATTGTTTATATTTTTGATCAGAATGTAAGTTTTCTAATACTAGGAGATACAAAGTTGTTGTTAGACATTAGTGAATAAACAGCATATATATATATATATATATATATATATATATATATATATATATATATATATATATATATATATATAGTGAACCCTCGCTATATTGCGGTTCACCTTTCACGGTCTCGCTGCTTCACGGATTTGCATTGATGAGCCGTTCATTACAGTTCTCATCAGGTGGCGTGTCGGTTTATAAGAATCTTTTTTGAAAAAAGAGTGACAACTACCGATAAAAATGTGTTCTTCCCCCCCAAAAAAAACTCACCTGCACCGCGGGCTTTAGAAGAAAAAAACGCTACAGAGCGGAGTCACGGATGCAGCGCCTCAGTCAAAAGAGCAGTGAAATACACACGAGTCACTATTTGTCCTACTGTACTTTGTATTTTTTTTATAATAATTTTTAATTTTCTCCCGTTCTAATCCAATGACTCGGGTCGCGGTGGGCCACGCTGATCTCAGTCAATATATTCATAGTTGAACAATATTTCCCACTTCATGCATAAAGCCAATAAAAAGTGGAATGGTCCTTCAGCCTAATTAAAGGTTTAGCTTAGGTGGACAAAGGAACGTTTTAGGAGATCGTTCCTTACAGTGTTGTTATACTTTATAGGCTGACCAGTGTGATTTATTTTTTGCAGTTTTTCTGTTATTGATTTTAGTTTGGGTATGTTTTCTGCGTTATATAAGCCTGTATACTTTAATTGCCCTTTTGTTAGGTGCAGACACCCCCAAATCTCCCTATTGTAGAGCAATAAAGGTTTGCTATTCTAATTAATTCAGAGGAGTAATGAACTATGACTACTAAGATCAACTATAACCAAGTTATTTTTTGAAAATGTTATAAACATTATACTCTCGAAGAAGAATAAACCCTTCTGATTAGGAAAAATAGACTTTATGAAAACAGTGGAACATTCTAATAAATGAAATGCCTTTTTTGGCAATGTCACTTGACATTGCTATCTAAAGTAAAGTTCTTTAAATGAGACAAATTAAATCGCAATATCTATTTAGGAATAAAGTACAAAACAATATAACACACATTTTACAATAGCAGCTAAAACAACTTGCATGATAAAAGAAAAATATAAAATTAATAACTGCTTTCTTGAGAAAAGTGTTGAGACCAAAAGGTAGATCTGACCACATCTTTTTACACAAATGAGGAACATCATTAAGGACGCCAGCCATCCTGCACAGAGACTGTTTCAGCCTCTCCCCTCAGTCAGGAAACTAAAAAAAAACAAACAAAAACATGTGTCCCAAGAGATCTTTGCCAATAAGCAGGAATATATAAATCATTTTATAAGAATGCTGTAGGGGGGGAGGCTCGGTAGATGACACAACTTCATAGTAATGTTACTGATTTATCAGTAGAAATATATTAAAAAGACTTACGTTTTTTCCAGTGACGGCAATAACATATGATTTACCGTAGCACTTTATTTTGAAGCGGCGGGCTGGTATGACGTCATCGGTTGAAATTAAAATTCATAATATCTCCGAAACCAAAGCAGCACAAACGATAATTTTAACGGCACAAACCTGCACAAACGAAGCACTAAAAAAAGTAGCCCAGTTTGATCGGATTCGAAGCAAAATGGGGAGATGGTGAATTCTGGATGACCTTAACAAATATTCTTTAATATCTTCAAAACCAAAACAGCACAAACGCTAATTTTAACGGCACAAACCTGTACAAGCGAAGCACTAACCATTCCGTCTATTTAACGGAGTTTTTTCTGTGGGTGGGGTGTCAGCTTCATGCAGCTCTTCCATCCCTCAGTGCCGTGTAGCCTAGCCACCGCATTTCTACCATAATATAAAACCGACATTAAATAAACGACTCACCGTTACGTAGTTGCAAGGAAAACACCCAATGGAACACCCTTCGTCTGGGTAAATTGGACTTCATTCAACAATATCCTTCAGTAATTTAGGAAAAACGGCAGCACAGCACAGCACAGCAAGCCACAAGATGGAGGAGTTCACCTCTGACCCGGAACTCAAAGAGTACTGCTTGTCTGCTCTAAATAATACACAGCGCCCCTCGAATTACGGCCGCCATCTTGGGGCGGTCCACCTTCTACCCTAACCTGCTGATTCAAGCTGAACACACTAACCATACCCCGGCACTGTGCGGCGTATTTTGTTTAAATCGACGGACTATTGACGTCAGGGCTCGAGGGATAACTTTTCATATGTAAGATTAAAGAGATTGTGATGAATTTGAATACGGCCGCCATCTTGGGGCGGTCGACCTGCTACCCTAATCTGCTGATTCAAGCTGAACACACTAACGATACCCCAGCACTGTGCGGCGTATTTTTGTTTAAATCGACGGACTATTGACGTCAGGGCTCGAGGGATAACTTTTCATATGTAAGATTAAAGAGATTGTGATGAATTTGATTGTTTTATTGTACTATTTGGTATATTTAAGATATATGCTGGATAAATTAATCTGGCTATTGATTTAAATGAAAAAAATCGTTTTTTAAAGCCAAAGGGAAATGAAATATTGTATTTGGTATATTTAAGATATATGCTGGATAAATTAATCTGGCTATTGATTTAAATGAAAAAATCGTTTTTTAAAGCCAAAGGGAAATGAAATATTGTATTTGGTATATTTAAGATATATGCTGAATAAATTAATCTGGCTAATGATTTAAATGAAAAAATCGTTTTTTAAAGCCAAAGGGAAATGAAATATTGGGTGAAAATGTAATTCTCTGAAATTGGCACAGCTTGGAGTCGAACCTACGATCTTCTGCTTTGCAGCCCGACACCTAACCCACTCGACCAAAACACCAGTGTCGTGCTCAGCCGAGCAATATTGAGAGGTGTGTGTGTGTGGTATGAGAACGCAGCGCGGAGTAGAGGCACGTTACTGCTTAAGACAAAGCTTTGCCGTTTGTAAAACTCATGTCGGCTGGCACGGTTTATTGTTCTGTGTGAATGACAACAGACCACAACAAATGAGGCTGCTAATGAGCCAACAGCCAACAGGAGAAGGTCTGCATCGAAGCAGCATGGAAAATTGGTGTTATTAAAACATGATTAAATACTTCAATGTAGCATGAAAAAATAAAATATGTGAATAAAAAAGTTAAAGGCATGAGGTGAACTGTATTGATTTAAATTGAAAAATCGTTTTTTAAAGCCAAAGGGAAATGAAATATTGGGTGAAAATGTAATTCTCTAAAATTGGCACAGCTTGGATTTGAACTTTCGATCTTCTGCTTTGCAGCCCGACACCTAACCCACTCGACCAAAACACCGGTGTCGTGCTCAGCCGAGCTTTATTGAGAGGTCAATTGTGTTAAGAAGTGTTTTTTGCGAATTTTGTTCCAACTGTAAGTCGAAACGGCGTCAAGTACAAAAAGCCCTGATCGCGGCGTCGAGACGCACGTTTTGATATATAGTTTGTGGGGGTACAGCCTACGGTTCGGGCTGTATTAACGGTACTATAATAATAATAATAATAATAATAAAGAAACCCTTATTAGGTGCATAGCATAAGGCCTCCGCCATGCATTTTCAATGCATAGGCGGGCGCCTAATAATAAAGAAACCCTTATTAGGTGCATAACATAAGGCCTCCGCCATGCATTTTCAATGCATAGGCGGGCGCCTAATAAAGAAACCCTTATTAGGTGCATAGCATAAGGCCTCCGCCATGCATTTTCAATGCATAGGCGGGCGCCTAATAATAAAATTAAAGAAACCCTTATTAGGTGCATAACATAAGGCCTCCGCCATGCATTTTCAATGCATAGGCGGGCGCCTAAAAACACAGAAATATACGAAAATCATTCTGCAGCAAATCAAGTTTAAATAAGTGGGATTTGTAGTTCTGTAATGAATCTGAGTTACTGATGGTTTGGGGCGGCTACAGCGAAGTTTTGGTCCCCTAAAGCCGTTGATCTGATGATTACTCAGAATCCATTTAAAATTGAAATACGTTATATTAAATGGTTTCCAGCAGATGTAATCTTTCATTACTGCCACACTTTTTAACTTTATAATATAAACAACAAAATAAAAGTTGTCGTACCTGCAGTTAAAACAAAGGCTGAAACTAAAATGTTCACTGCCTGCAGACACAGCTCCTTCTCTCTCTAGAAAGATGGCACAAGTTAGTTTTAACTTCATGAACCTCATCATCAATAAAATTCAGAGACCCAGAATAGACGAGCTGAAAATAAGGCAAAAATAATATCAAGCCATCAATATTAAAGACAAACTTCAGTTACATTAGGTTTTATACTTTTTTAGGAGTTTATTAACATTATGATGTGTTCTGAAAGCAGCCCAGCTTAGCGCAGGTTCTGCTACATGTTGCTGCCACTGAGAGACCTGATGTCACCGCCACCGTCATCATCAGCCACGGCAGCTGTTGACGGCCCTGCCACAAACATTTCTGATATTTTTGAACATTTGGCAGCAAGTGCTTGAAAAGCAAGTTGTTGTTTTTATTCACATGGTTTCTCTGATCCTCCTCACTTTTTCTCCATCTCAGCATCATAAATTATACCTAAAGGGAGTTTATTTATAATGAACCAGTTCACAACAAAAGGCAACATAAAGACGTGTAAAATCAGACAGATCCATCAATATTTCCAAGGAGAACATTGGTGACTGTAAAGAAATCAACAATATTTCTGATGAATTGTTTAATAGCAGATTTTTCTCCCTGTCTCCTCAGACTGAGTGGCTGTAACCTCTCAGAGAGAAGCTGTGAAGCTCTGTCCTCAGTTCTCAGCTCCCAGTCCTCCAGTCTCAGAGAACTGGACCTGAGTAACAACAACCTGCAGGATTCAGGAGTGAAGCTTCTCTCTGCTGGACTGGAGAGTCCAAACTGCAGACTGGAAACTCTCAGGTACAAAGTTCTCCATCCTGTTGAAACCAGATTTCTGTCCATTACCTGCTAAAACATGATGGAAATGTTAGTTCACTGATAGATTTGTTAACTTTTGTCTGACCTTTATTCCCTATGAATACAAACCAGACACAGTATAGGACACACCGTATAGGAATGATTCTCAAAGGTTTTGAGAATGAAATATATTCAGGACGGCCATCCCAACAGAATGTGTTAGAATTAAGGCTGTCAGTTTTAGCACGTTATTAACACGTTGACTTCGTTAGACCATAACGCTGACAAATTTTCTTTTGTTGCCGTTAATCTCGTGTCAAAACACGTACACCGTTCCCTAATGTTTTGTAATTATGTAATTACCCGCCGCGCTCTCCGGACTGTGTTTGTTTTACCCTCGGCGCTTTCCGTAGTTTCAAGGTCGCTAGAGACTGTAGCAAAACAGACCTGCTCACTGTTGCCAAGACTGCTTATTTCATGATACTTTGGGCTTCTTTTTTCTAAAGTCACTTGTAATTTTAATGAGTCGGGTTGTGCGTTTTTTGGGCATGTTTCTGAAAGTGAAATCGCTTATTCGGGCTCTAAAATAAGTGAGGAAACATTGGTTATTAATAGACCTGCTTGCACGAAATATCCCTCCGCCATAGAAGCAGAGAGAGCAACTCTGCCTGTATTTTCTGCAGTTTACTGCTGCAATAATGTGAGATAACTGCTGAAAGTAGATTAGGGGGTGCAGAGATTGGTTCTGAAGGTAACATTGCAGAAACCCAACCCATAAACCATACTTTAATGCTTATTAATTAGTTGTCTCTGTATTTGGCAAACTAAGGCTGAACCACAGTGCCAAACGAAGTACCTGGAGTTACTAAACAGTTGCTAAACAGTCTCTTTCAAGGGTATTAAGCTCCTGCACAGTTACAAGCAAAGTGTAAGACTGGAATGACCTGGAAGTTTAAAACCGTTTTCCAGGCTTAAACTGTATGAATATGTATATAAACAGCAAGCAAAAATATTCTAAGAAGTTATTGTTGGTGTGAAAGCTCAGAATTAGATGCGTGAGTGAATTTTTTTTTTTACAAAAAAAAAAAACTTATGACTTTATTGAAATGTACATTTTTTATTAAATTTTTTTGTATATGCATAATACCATGTCTATCTTTGTTGAAAAGGCGAAAAAATATATCGGCATGAAAACAGGTATTTATTTACACATTAGTTTATACATTGTGTAAAAATCAGCGTCATGACAAGTGATTTAGCCATTATAGGCCAGAGTTTAACATATTATATACCCCAGAAGATGGCATCGAGTCATTTACCCCGTTTACACTACCCCTTTTTAACCGTGCCGAGACCAGTCAGAGCTCAGTTACCGAGATAACTATGGAGTGTAAATGGAACACAAACTGAACTGAACCAAGCTAGACACAACCGGACCGAGCTAAATGCAGACCGGTTCCATGTGTGAGCTCGGCCCGGTTTTTTTCTGGCCCGGTTCTCTAGTACCAAAGAGCGCATGACCAGACCGCGTCATCTCCGTGCGATCAGCTGACAAGCCGACTCTGTCAAGTAAATTCACCAAAAGTTGCTGTCTTCGCCTGACTCTCCGCTAACAACGACGTTTCACCAAGCATAACTGCCTGAATGTTACGGGCGCCGCCATTTTTATTTGCTTGATTCCCTCCTTCAAACCGAGAGAGCAGGAGTACCACAGATCGCCACTAGGAGGTGAGGAAACCAAGGAACCGAGATAGCGTGATGTGTAAAGGGTCGTCAAAACCAAGCTTGCCTTGGTTAACTGATCCAAGCTCGGACCGAGCTCAGCATGGATCGGTTTAACAAGGGTAGTGGAAATGGAGTTTATGGCACTAGGATGTTTTCATTCCAATACTGAAAAGTGGCCAGGTATCGGGTATCGGGGCAAAAAAATGTCATTGGCGCAACATTAATAATAATAATAATAATAATAATAATGCATCAAACTTATATTGTTCTTTTTGGACACACAAAGTCGCTTTGAAAAACAATTTTTAAAAACACAGAAATATACAAAAAGTATACTACAAAAAGCATGTTTAAATATGTGGGATTTGTAGTTCTGTAATGAGTCTGAGTTCTTGATGGTTTGGGGCAGCAGCAGCAAAATTCTGGTCCCCAAAAGCCGTTGATCTGATGATTACTCAGAATCCATTTAAAATTTAAATACATTATATTAAATGAACAATATTTCTGATGAATTGTTTAATAGCAGATTTTTCTCCCCGTCTCCTCAGACTGAGTGGCTGTAACCTCTCAGAGAGAAGCTGTGAAGCTCTGTCCTCAGTTCTCAGCTCCCAGTCCTCCAGTCTCAGAGAACTGGACCTGAGTAACAACAACCTGCAGGATTCAGGAGTGAAGCTTCTCTCTGCTGGACTGGAGAGTCCAAACTGCAGACTGGAAACTCTCAGGTACAAAGTTCTCCATCCTGTAGAAACCAGATTTCTGTCCATTACCTGCTAAAAACATGATGGAGATGTTAGTTTAAAGATAGATTTGTTAACTTTTGTCTGCTAAAAAGTTTATGTAAATATAAGTTTATTGACATTATTCATCATTCTAAAAAACTGCAATTTTGACACTGTACAATATTTACAGTTTCTGTCCTGAAATATTTACACACATATTTAACAATCTATACAGCAACATATATTATATCTCTAATGTACATAACACTACGGTATATTGTACTGTATATATTTTTGATTGTCTGACATTTTGATATGAGTGCACTGGTTGGAGCTGGCTTTAATCTCATTGTACATGTGTGGAACATGATGTACAATGACAATAATAAACATTCTGATTCTGTTATATTATTCATCTACAGACAACTATACGTTACCTCAATGCAGAGAAGCTGAAAACAACCACCTGGGCCCCACCAGTAAGGGGACCCACTGGTTACCCAGCCATTTAACACTACCCATTAATTATTTATGTATCTTTAAATAAAATAATTAAGATTTACAATCACAAAGGTAACAGAAAAATGTAACATAATGCATCATCAACTTCTGCTCCCCTTTCCATTTACTAAAATGGACTATTCTGTCTCAGCACATAAAGATCCCAGAATGCAGTGTGCTGATTGAGCAGCAGGAGAGATAAGAACAGAGAAAGATGAAGCAGAGCTATCAAAGCAGAGCGGGAAGCAGAACAACTGAGAGAAAAGAAAAAGCTGTTATTCTACCAAAATGGTATGAAGCCCTGGATGTTTTCTAAACAGCCCCGGATCTCATGAAGAAAGAAATTTAGATGTTTGTTAAAAAGATGCATTAAGCCACAACAGACATCTGGGTTAAATATTTAGTTTAAAACATTCAGATTAGTTTTTATTGTATTGCATATAGTCACTACCTGCTCCACCATAACCTGACAATGAGTCAAAAGAAAAAGAAGACAGAAAAGATTATTTGTGCACTGGCAACACCACGACTGCTCAACTACTCCCACAACCAGGACCCAGTGTTTTTGAAGGTGAAGTTGTTTGTTTGGGCTTGACTTTCTTTCTGAGAGAAATAATTTAATTATCTCTCTGTTTCCCACAATAAAGCAGAATATTAGTAGTAGATAGTTTGTCCTTTCCATGTCCCAGTTTCCTGGTCATCACACCCACCAGAGTTGACTCAGCACATCCCAAACACACACAGGTCAGAGCCCAGAGTGACAGGGAAACTAGTGATGAGACAGCAAGAGAATGAGAAGCAGTAAGTGGGAAAAATATGGGAAAAAGTTTAATAAAGAGTAGAAGATAGGGAGCACACTGAAAGACTGGATCTGACCTCAGATGGGAGATTTCTCAAAGACATTCTGCTGATTCTGCAAGTGTGAAATATGTGTTCACCATATGCTGCTAATGCCACTGATCCAAACCACTGCTTTATTCTTTATCTCAGCTTCAATTATTAAATCCAATTAGAATAAAAAATATTAAAACGATCTAGACACCAGAACAATGGTTCTACTGGGACCACCAGTTTATCTTTGGTATTTTAGGTCCAGTTTGAATTTCCCTTAAAGCTAGAACCTTCTGCAGAGTTTGTGTCAGTTTGCAGTTTCCAACCCAGTGAAGCTCTAGTTGGGATTCATCCGTTTAAATGTGTCAGATGTAACTTTTTATTACCTACAGAACAAAATGCAGTTTGATTTCTATTTTTTGCTTATTAAAACAACATCTTGTGTTGAATTGTGTGTCTGCAGCTTGTCAGGATGTCTGGTCTCAGAGGAAGGCTGTGTTTCTCTGAAATCAGCTCTGAGCTCCAACCCCTCCCACCTGAAAGAGTTGGACCTGACCTACAATCATCCAGGAGACTCAGAAGTGAAGCTGCTGTCAGCTGGACTGAAGGATCCACACTGGAGACTGGAAGCTCTCAGGTATGGAGGAATAAAGTTATAGAGGAACTTTTTGGCAAAGTTTGAACTGATTTTACAGATCATAAATCAAACCTCTTCTTTTTTTTTTTTTTTTTTTTTTTTTTTTTTTTCCCAGTGTCCTGTCTAGCACTATGGCAATAGGAATTGATATCTCAATGCCAGATGGAGCTCGACAGATTTTGCTTTTACAAGTATAAATATAAATCAAACCTCTTCAATTAAATCCCACCTATCCCTCTCCTACTCCTCTTATCACGTGCAGTCAGAATAATTGCAGTTTATTTAAATAAATCTAATGGTTAATTAGGAATAGTTTAATGCAGCGTCCCACAGTGGGAAGATTCAAGATGATGCAAATCCTGGCATGATGCTCTCGTAGTGGATATTAATAATTATCAATTAAGTAAGCACACCACTAATTTTTAATCAAGAGAAAAGATGCATCTTTGTCTTTGTATGTTATTTAATTCAAAGGCGAGAAACGTCTGAATGTTTCTGTCCCCTAATGTCTCCTAAATGCTGACAACCCAGGGTGCAGACCAGGAAGCAGAGCCGTAGTTTAACACTCCTCTCTGCAGCTTCTGTACTGTTACCCACCTTTTACCCTATTGAGACGGTGTCTTTCCCACAGCCAAAACTGAATAGATCAAAGGCGGATTTAAAAGGAGCAAATCATAAAAATCTAATAAACATCAATATGACTCAACTTGAACCAAAAAATAAAACAATTAAATGTGGTCTATTGAATATAAGGTCTAAAATTCTAGCTTCATCTAAACCTTCTACCTGTATGTTAGACCCAATCCCAACCAAGTTGTTTAAGGAGATATTCCCTCTGATCAGTGGTCCTATTTTAGACATGATTAATCTATCCTTAGTAAATGGATATGTACCACAGGCTTTTAAAGTAGCTGTTATTAAACCTTTACTTAAGAAACCTTCTCTTGATCAAGATGAGTTAGTAAATTACAGACCTATAATCTTCTTTTCTTATCTAAAATTCTTGAGAAAGTAGTTGCTAATCAACTATGTGAACATTTACAAAGTAATGACCTACTTGAGGAGTTTCAGTCAGGCTTCAAAGCTCATCATAGCACTGAAACAGCTCTGGTGAAGGTCACTAATGACATTCTCATGGCCTCAGATAATGGACTTGTGTCTATACTTGTCCTGTTAGAGCTCAGTGCTGCATTTGATACAGTTGATCACAATATTCTCCTACAAAGACTTGAGCATACTGTAGGGATTAAGGGGAAAGCATTAGGCTGGTTTAAATCTTATCTGTCGGACAGATTCCAGTTTGTCCATGTTAATAATAAATCTTCCTCAAACTCTAGGGTCACTTGTGGAGTACCACAGGGTTCAGTCCTTGGACCAAATCTCTTTACTATATATATGCTTCCGATTGGCAAAATTATCAGACAGCATGGGATTAATTTCCACTGTTATGCTGATGACACTCAGCCATATTTATCCATAAATCCTGATGAATCCAATCAGTTACTTCGACTGCAGTCATGTCTTGATGACATCAAAAGCTGGATGACTTTAAATTTCCTGCATTTAAATTCTGACAAGAAAGAAGTTGTAATCTTTGGACCAGAGTCCTCAAAAAATTAACTTCTTAATCAATCACTTAATCTGGGTGGCATTAACTTGGTCTCTGGTGATAAAGTAAAAAATCTTGGTGTTATTTTTGACCAATACATGTCATTTAAATTCCATATTAAACAGGTTTTCAGAGTATCATTTGTTCACCTCCGGAATATTGCCAAAATTAGAAACATTCTGTCCAGGAGTGATGCTGAAAAACTAGTCCATGCATTTGTTACTTCAAGGCTGGTCTATTGTAATTCTTTACTATCAGGAAGTCCACACAATGCAGTTCAAAGCCTTCAGCTGATCCAAAATGCTGCAGCAAGAGTTCTGATGAAAATCAACAAGAGGGACCATATTTCTCCAATTTTAGCTTCCCTTCATTGGTTACCTGTTAAATCAAGAATAGAATTTAAAATTCTTCTTCTAACGTATAAAGCCCTTAATAATCAAGCTCCATCATATATCAGAGCTCTGATTACCCCGTATGTTCCTAACAGAGCACTTCGCTCTCAGACTGCAGACTGCTGGTGGTTCCTAGAGTCTCTAAAAGTAGAATGGGAGGCAGATCCTTTAGCTATCAGGCTCCTCTCCTGTGGAACCAACTCCCAGTTTTGGTCCGTGAGGCAGACACCCTGTCTACTTTTAAGACTAATCTTAAAACTTTCCTTTTTGACAAAACTAATAGTCAGAGGGGCTCATGTTACCCTGAGCTACCTCTATAGTTATGCTGCTATAGGCTTAGGCTACTGGAGGACATCAGGGCCTATATTTCTCACTCTGCTGAGTTCTCCTACTGTTCTCCAATCTGCATTGCTTGTCGTCATTTCAGTTTTTATCTATTTGTTCTCTGTCATTTTTCTTTTCATAGAAGGTACACCTGGTCTGGCGTTCTGTTAACTGTGACATCATCCAGGGGAGGCAGATCATCCACTATTACCATCTAACATAGAAAGTACTCCTGGGTCAATGTGAGCTTCTGTGCTTTCTGTGTCTCTGCTCTGTCTTCTCTAAGCCCCAGTGGGTGGAGGCAGATGAGCGTTCACACTGAGCCTGGTTCTGCTGGAGGTTCTCCTCCCTGTTAAAGGGGAGTTTTCCTCTCCACTGTCACTTCATGCATGCTCAGTATGAGGGATTGCTGCAAAGCCATCAACAATGCAGACGACTGTCCACTGTGACTCTACGCTCTTTCAGGAGGAGTGAATGCTGCTTGGAGAGACTTGATGCAACCTGCTGGGTTTCCTTAGAGAGGAAACTTTCTAACCAATCTGGAGGATCTGATGGAGTCTGACTTTGGAAAGTGCCATGAGATGACAAGTTTCATGAATTGCCGCTATATAAATAAAATTTGATTGAATTAAATTAACGCAGTCAGGAAACAAAGTCAAGAGAAAAAGAAAACATTAAACTTCTCACATTCTGGGTTAACAAAGAAAGCCAGAGTAATCTTCACAGGAGTGCAGCCACTGGTATGATCCAGTTCCTATCTAACTCAACTCCTCTCTGCGTCCTTGAATGTGGAAACACAGTAAATCTGTAAGCATGAGAGCTTGTTTCACACAGTAAACTTATGCAGGTGCATCCAGACCAGATATGTCGGAAAGATTTAAAAATACAAAGATTACTACTCATAATCTGAAGGATCTGTAAATTAAAATAGCTGCTATAGAAAAGTGATGTTTTGAAGGCAGGACTGTGGTGCAGTTTCCAGGCTCACCACCAGGGGGCGTTTTGAGTCATGTTAGAAGAGATGTAAAATGGTGTTTCTGGAAGCAGTGAGGATCTTTACAAGCTGAGTTTTAGAAGCAGTCTATGTGGTATTTCCTGACAGTGTGTGTCCTTAAGACTGCTGAGTTTTGTTTATTGTCCTATCAGAATAATTTGTCAAGTAGTTTTATTGTTCTGTATCTTTAGACTTTAGACTCTCTAAAGTCTAAAGTCTTTTCTGTCAGCTCATTTTAGCTAACAGCAGATATGGCTAATGTAACCGGGTTCTGCTTCAGTCCACTGTACCGGGCTGGCCCAAGTAACCCCTCGACTCTGCGTGGTGTAGTTTTTTTAAATTAAGACGAGTTTCTGGGTTGTCAGGCAGTTTATTTCCTGAACGGGAACATATCGGGGTTTGAATCAGTGCAGTGGCTCGGCTTCACTCAGCACGCTACAACAGAGCGTTACGTTACGGAAAAAAAAAGAGCGTTACGTTAGCTTTTAACTTAGCACATGAAGTGTTTTACAATATTAACAAAACTAAAAGTACAGATATTGGTGCCAGGCACACATCTAGTAAGTAATCATTACAAAGTACTTGTCTAAGTTAGTAAAAAAAATGATGTTTTATGATGTTGCTACCACTTTTCTACTGTGTACTGAAGAATGCAACTCACCTCTCGTGCAGCTTTCACAGACTGGCACTGACCACAGGGACCAGCAACATAAAACCAACCACACAGAGAGGGGGGGGTGCTATTTCCCCATTGCACTGATACATAGAAAGCTAGTGGGATTCTACAACTTAAACCTAAACACCGTTACACTAACTAAGCTAACTTTTTCCCTTCAGTTGGCGATTCTGATCATGTTTAGTTTCCTTGTTTGCTTGATCTCCACATTATCAGTGATTGAAGCACAAGACTGGAAGAACATAAAACAGTTTTTATTTGTTCTCAGATCTAGTTTGGGCTCCAAATAAAGGCCTGTTAGGTTTACTATACAGCATATGGATGTAATGATTTGTGTGATCTACTAATATGAGGTTGTGATAACATCAGATTATAATTTTTGTTTTCATTAGTTTATTATAGCTGGTAGAACCATACACATGCAGAGACCTAAATCTGATTATTAAAGAAAGCAGAAAGCATCACTTGGCCTGGTCATTGGATCTGGGGTCATCCAGGCATTTAACCAGAGCCCACCCTGAGATCACCACCATAGTGAGCCAGACATTAATTTTAGAAATCATCATCACAAGTAGAGTAGAGGATCCAGATACTGGCAGTGTAAAAATTAACTAAGAAACCTGTTAGAACAAACACTGAGGTGGAAATGATGGTGATGGTAAGAGGACTTCCAGCCTGCAGGACTCTGAGCTCCAAAGAAAAATGTCAGAATAACATTAGAAAGATGCAAAAAGCTGCTCAGCACTAATTAAATGGGTTCCAGTGGTTTACAATCAGTAAAATCTTTAACATTCATTATTAAAAAGTCCACAAATAATTTTCAACATGCCATTCTGATAAAATGTAAATAAAATAGATCCTTAACTCCTTATACATCTTATATTTTGAAACCTACCAGCCTCATTTCCTTCCTACTTCTTGGTTGAATGAAAATCTCTTTAAATCTAGATCAGCCAGAGTTAAGAATCATTTTGGTTGTAACTTTATTCAGTTTTTATTTTATCACATTTGTGGAGCTAAATCTGGAGCTGCAGAGATTTGGTTCCCTTCTTTCCCTTTGACTCCAGACTAGATGATCCAGGTACGGAGCTGAAAGCAGCAGCTCAGAGTTCATGTGTGATTATGGAGAAAATGTCACATCATTCATGGTGACTTTTCCTCCAAGATGGCAGGAGGTTGTTGTGATGAGAGGTGAAAACGTGTTAAATGTGTTTAAAAAAGCACAGATGGTTAAAATGAGTAAAAGACAAAATAAAACTGTAACTAGTTTTCTGAATAAGTGGAGATGTTTCAGTGACAGGAAGGAAGAAACAGGAGGAAGATGTTCAACATTTAGAAAAGATCATCTAACATGCAGAGAAATAAGTAGAGGAACTGCAGATTATAGGTAGAAATAATCAGTAATATGTGGTGACTTTAATGCACATGGAATATTATGGGGAGGAAACAGAACAGATGGAAATAGTAAAAGAACATTTAGAGGATAATAATTTATTCTGTTGAATAATGGAAGATGGACCAGAACAGATGTTCATCCAGGAAATGGATCAGTCCTTGATTTAACACTAGTGTCCAGGAATATTTCAGCTGGTTGTGAAATGGATTTATTAGACGACTCGTCTGCAGGCAGAGATCATCACCCAGTTTTCTGTAATATTCTCCTCACTAAGAACGGCTAACAGGGAAAATTAAAGGGCCGAGGGTCTTTAATGGTGCTGAATAGGAACTCTGAATAGATTTGTGAAAGAGAAGTTTACCAGTTAGATTCACATGATGAAACCCATTTTAAATTAAATTGTATTGAGTTTTTTCATTTTCTAAACAACAAAAAGAGAAAAAGAACAACCAGATCATCAAACAGTCTTGGATCAGAGCTGTGTTGTCACAAAGTCTCAGATCCTCCATCTAACAATGATCCAATTACTAATTACTACCTTTAGTTTTATTGCATCAGTAACATTACTGCAGGTTCCCAACGCCTATAGAACACATTCATTTAAAGTCTGGTCAGGTTGGTTCTTCTCTCCATTTGGTACCTGGCCCAAACTTTCAGCACCACCAGTTGTAGGATGGAGGTTCTGCTTCAACCAATCAGTTGATCTGCATTTCAAGGCTGCAGTGAGCAGCAGATTGAAGAGGCAGAACTTTGTTGGTCCCTCTGACCGTCTGAGGTGAGACCCAACAAAGCAGAACTGGGTTCTGGTGATATGTTGGCTTTAAAAGCTGCTTTGAAGCCTCAGATCCATCCATTCAAAACTCATCCAGCTTGGATCAGGACCATGTAGCCTAGATCAGTGGTTTTCAAAAGGTGAGGCGCGCCTCCCCTGGGGGGCGCCAAAGAGTCACAGGAGAGGCGCTAAGAAATATAAGACAGCGCTGCTGCTCAACTCTGTGAAACCGGTCATCAGCATCTGAACGGGCTGCATGATCAGTTCTGAGAGTATTTTGGAGAGGAGCCACTGGGAAACCAGTGGGTCAGAAACCCTTCTCTTTCCCATGAACTGAGTATCCAAGAGGAGGAGGCTCTTGTTGAGCTCAGCTCAAATGTGGACTTAAAACTGAGACTGGTGGAAATGACGATTACGCAATTCTGGTTGAGTGTCAGAGCGAGTTTCCCCATGTGTCCACCAAAGCCATGAGTCCTGATGCCCTTCACCTCCAGTTACCTGTGTGAATGTGGGTTTTCCACTCTCACCCTGATCAAAAGCGAATACCGGTCAAGGCTACAAGGGCAGGATGAGTTGCTGGTGTTTCTTTCTTCTCTACAACCCAACATAGAACAGCTTTGCACATCAAAGTCCTCATTGTTCACATTGAGAATGCTTGAGAACATGATTGTTAAAATAGAAACAGGTTTAAATTGTGTATAATTGGCCTAAAAAGTAAATCACAATATGGAATATGTTGACGTCTGTTAAATTCAGGTTATCTTTTTTGTTATTATTATTTCAGTTGACGTCTCCTGTTGACGTGAGTTCAGTCTGACGTTGGCGTCTGTTTAGTTCAGTTTGTCTGCTGTTGTAAACAATTGTTTATGAATTTGCTAGTTATCTTTAACTATTCCAAGGGGAGGCTCACATTCAATGAATTAAAGAACCCCTGGCCTAGCTAAATAAGAGATGTGGTAAAAAATCTATGAAGTAAACACTAATAAATAAGAAATAGTTTAAACATGGTTAAATAATTTATTCTTGCTTTATTAAAAGTGTTAATTTCTAAAATGTGTTTACAATGTGTTTAAACATCTATTTGCATAGTTGTAGTTCATTTTAATAACAGTACATGTGAGAAGTGTATTTTCCTACCGTGAGGCAGTCAGTGAATGCATCATAAGTTTGGGTGAGAGAGCGCAGCAGAGAAGCCGAGAGATCCGGTTCTGCGGCCATAAGTCAACATCTCCATGTTAAACTGGCTTGTTTTTGGACTATAAACAGTAATGTGTGCCGTGGTTTGTCCCCACGATGATCCACAGTGAGTCAGTGAGCTTTAGTCCGAGGTAGAAAACGTTGAAGTTTCTACTGGAAGCTTTTTAGACTGTGTTTAGCCGCTAGCTTAGCATAGCAACTAGCCGATGCTAACAAGCTAGCTAATGGACTCTAGGCTAACTCAGCTGGACCTAGGAGCTTGTAGAGGATCGTTACCCAACCGGACAACGAGAGATTGGACCCAGCTAGAACTCTGAGCAACCCGGAAGCTTTTAGAGGACCTCTGGAAACGTTGGAGACAAGGACCAAAAGTTAAGAGAGAGAATATGTTAATTTTTGGGGGTCTGGGGGCGGGTTAAAACAGAAAGTACCCACAACTGTTAAATAATACTGAATAAAATGAAATAGTTTTAATCTATTGACCGTATTATTCCACTGTTACACATTAATCTTTGGGTTTGTTTATCAGTGTAGATCTATAACCTCATTGGTGAATCAGGCTGAGTTTCATCAAGCCTGAATGGTCTGACATTTTCCCCTCAGCAGGAACACTTAAAGCACTCAGGGGTTCACGCTGCGTCTTTATGCTGATCCAGCTGCTGATGTTTCCCTCTTTTCAGCTCCATGAACTTCTAGCCTGTTACAGTTTATAACCATCATAACCTTTCACAGCGACAGGTTTCTCATCTCAGTCTCTGCTCTGACCAGACAAATCTCCTCTATTGCTCTCCTCAGGGCGCTCTGGTGCGTAATTACCAAGCAGAAGGCTCAGTTTGAAGTTGTTCTCTGAGCGTTTTGTTTGTGGTCAGAGCGGACGGAATAATGACTTTCTGCTTTGCTTTTAGCCCACTAATAGTCTTTATTAGGGAATCCTACAGGAAATATAGCACTTTTTATTAGGGCTGTCAATCGATTAAAAAAATGAATCTAATTAATTACATACGCTGTAATTAATTAATCTAAATTAATCGCATATAATTTTTGCTGTGAAAGTATTTTAAATATTTAAATTCAAATGATTCAATGAATAATCAGCATTAGATACATTAAAGTATCGGCTGTATCTAATGCATTATCCGTTGAATACTGATAATGCATTTGGCCACCGGGCCGAACTAAATCGTTTGTCCAGCATTCAGACTCGCTATCTGGACGGTATCTGGCAATCTGATACCATCAACTTACTCTTAAAACGATCTTGTGATACGTTATCTAAAGAAGAAAAATACGTCGAGAACTCTTTCTTTTGTGTTCCTAGAATGCTGTGTTTCAAAAACAACTGATAGCACAACACATGTTTTGTGTCCTTTTCACACCTCACTTACTAACTCTAATATTTTAGTCTAAATACTTTTAGCCTAAATATTTTAGGCTAAAATATTACACTTTTTATTTGTTTTTCTTCAATCCCTCGGTGATGTTTAGTAATTTCTGCCAAAGGCTGCAGCATTTTGATTTAATTCATCTGAATGCAGTATTTGCAAGCCATACTCTGGATGGAAAAAAAACTGTCTGATCGGCTTTAACCGCCGAGCGAGCGCACAGCTGTCTTCTTTTCTGTCTTCTCGCGCCTCTCCTGTGACTCTTTGGCGCCCCCCCAGGGGAGGCGCGCCTCACCGATTAATCTGGGTTATTTTTTTTTAATCCGTTATTTTTTTTTTAAATTAATTAATCGAAATTAACGCGTTATTTTGACAGCCCTACTTTTTATGCATAGCAACCCCAGAGTTGATGAGTAAAGGTGCAGCTTTTCAATCTCTGCGTCTCTCTGGTTCCTAAGTGACTGTAGAAAAAAAATCAGAGGAATAAACAGTGGGAAAAATGCATAAATAAATAGTGTAAAAGGGCTCCTTTAAAGGGAAGAGGAGGAATAATGGGTCTGAGCTGAAGCCCCTGATGTTACAAGGTCTTTTAAAATGACCCTTAAAAGTCCACAGCTAAATTACATTTAACGTAATTATGCTCACCTGAATTAAAGAGCAAGGCAGCATTCCATTGAAGCACCGCTGGTTCTGTGTGGTTAAAAACAAAATAGCCTGAAACACAGCTACTGACTCTCCTATTGACTTTAATTGGGACATTTTGGTACGAGTGGAAGGACATTAAACGTAGAGATTCACGTTTTGAAGGCTGGCCGCTGATAAAAGCACCTGGGTCTGATGGAGGGGAGGAGAGAGGAGCAGTAAGAGCGTTGAGGCACAGAAACACAGCGCATGTAGTTAAAATAATGCAGAATTAGTAAAAACCAAACTTATAAAGCAGGTGGCCTAGTATTGGAGTCAGAGCCGTGACTGTGGGAGCTGAGTTTTTTCCACAGGAGAGGAGGACTAAACGGAGCAGAGCGTTTCTGTTAGGATTATTATTCATCTGGCACAAGGAACCTTTTTAGTTTATTATTTGCTCTTTGAGTGAAGCGACCTCTGAGTTTGGTCTCCATATTCACAAGCATGGAAACAGGCCTGCAACGTAGGGTTAGCTTGGTGTTTGCTGGCTTTAGCTTTAATTAATCAGCATTTAAGCAAATATTATTGAACTGTGATTTTAGATTGACATCCTGAGTATTTTTATTTTAGTGTTTTATGCAGAGAAGCACTTGTTCCTTGTCTTTATTTCTTTTAAAGGTCCTAAAGTAGATTTATTTTATTCACCTTTTTATCTTCCTAAATAAAAGGGGGAACATTAACACTTTATACCAGGGGTATCCAAACTTTTTTAGTGAGGGCCAAATCCAGAAAACTAAACAAAGGGCCACACTAGAGGTGCCATATTGCCACATGAATACTGTGTGTATTTCTAAGTCAGCTATAATGTGAAGAACATTGCAGTCAGTGGGAGCAGTGATGCTGTCCTTTGATTGAAGGATGGCTGACATGTCAGCAGAAAGTTTGCTGGTTGAGACACGAAGGACTTCACAGAGATGCTGTCAGTCATTCTGCTTCTCAGTCTGCTTTTGTTCTGATTTAACAGAGAAAATTTTTGTTCACATCTGGATGTTGAGCCCAACAGGCTCATCATTGTTTCTGCGTGGCGTTTCATCAGAGGAAACTTGGCATTATCCAAACTCTGAAAGAATTCAGGGAGGGAGAGAAGCTGATGTTGACTCTGCAAAGAATCATCACATTGCATTTCAATCAGTTCTAACTGCAGACTCTCTTCCACTTCTTCTGCATCCACCATGAAGGAGGTGGAGAACAGCTGGATTTGTTCTTCAATGACAGAAAAGTCTCGGAGACGCTGGTTGAATTCTGTCAGCAGAGATGCAATCACAGACACATATTTCTCCTTTTTAGCAGAAAGGTTGGCCTTTGGAAAAGCAGACGTGGTTTCAGACAGAGCAGGGAAGTGTGCAGCATTAAAGCCTCGTAGTTGTGTCTCAAAGAGGCGGAGCTTTACCCAGAAGGCTTTCAGGTGTGCATACAGGTGTGGCACCAGCTGTTCTTTGCCTGGTAGCTTCTTGTTCAGTGTATTCAGACGATGCGTAAGATCAACTAAAGATGCCAGGTCTGCAGCCACAGAGGGTCACTTAGTTCATGAAGAGGTCGGCCCTTCTCTTTTAAAACCTGCTCCATTTCTGATCTCAGCCAATCAGAGCGCTGCAGCACAGAGCACGTGAATTTCCCACAGCGATACTAAATCCACTGCAGGTTGTAATGTTTCATCATCATCATCATCATCATCGTCATCAGAGCCCAGGTGTCTGTCTGCTCTCAGCTCTTCTTTCTTTCTCTGGATTTTTACAACAAGTGGATGTGTCCAAATGTTGGACTGGTCCTTTCTCAGTGGAGGCAAGGCAAGGCAAGGCAAGGCAAATTTATTTATATAGCACAATTCAGTACAGAGACAATGCAAAGTGCTTTACATGATTAAAATATAGGAAAATAAAACAGAATAAAAGCAAGCAGGGATAGTGTAGAAACAAAAAAGAACATTTGAAAACAGTAAAACATTTTAACTTGAACATTCAAAGGCAATTCTAAACAAATGTGTTTTTAATCTCGATTTAAAGGAACTCAGGCTTTCTGCACTTTTACAGTTTTCTGGAAGTTTGTTCCAGATAAGTGGAGCATAGGAACTAAATGCTGCTTCTCCTTGTTTAGTTCTGGTTCTAGGTATGCAGAGTAGGCTGGAGCCAGAAGACCTTAGTGGTCTTGAGGGTTGATACACTGATAACAAGTCTGTGATGTATTTAGGTGCTAAGCCATTTAGAGATTTATAGACTAACAGAAGTATTTTAAAGTCTATTCTCTGAGATACAGGGAGCCAGTGTAAGGACTTTAGAACTGGTGTTATGTGCTCTACTTTCTTAGTATTAGTGAGGACGCGGGCAGCAGCGTTCTGGATCAGCTGCAGCTGTCTGATCCACTTTTTAGGAGGACCTGTGAAAACACCGTTGCAGTAATCAATTCTACTAAAAATAAACGCATGGATTAGTTTTTCCAGATCCTGCTGAGACATCAGTCCTTTAATCCTAGAAATGTTCTTCAGGTGGTAGAAAGCTGACCTTGTAATTGTCTTTAGATGCTTTTGGAGGTTCAGGTCTGAGTCCATCACTACTCCCAGATTTCGGGCCTGATCAGTGGTTTTTAGCTGAAGCAGCTGGAGCTGTGTGCTAACTTTTGATCTCTCCTCTATTGGTCCAAATATTATTACTTCTGTTTTGTTTTTGTTCAACTGAAGAAAATTTTGACACATCCATGCATTGATTTCTTCTAGGCATTTACTCAGTGCTTGAACTGGTTCATAGTCACCTGGTGACATGGTGATGTAGAGCTGTGTGTCGTCTGCATAGTTATGGTAGCTGATGTTGTTATTTTTTATTATCTGGGCTAGAGGGAGCATGTAGATATTGAAGAGGAGGGGACCCAGGATGGACCCTTGGGGAACCCCAAATGGGATTTTTGTAATCTTCGATGTAAAGTTACCTACTGATACAAAAAATTCCCTGTCCTTTAAGTAGGATTTAAACCAGTGGAGAGCTGTACCAGAGAGGCCGACCCAGTTTTCCAAGCGCTCTAACAGAATGGAGTGATCAACAGTATCAAATGCTGCACTAAGGTCCAATAGTACCAGCACGGTGGTTCTTCCACAGTCTGTATTTATATGGATGTCATTAAAAACCTTGATAAGGGCGGTCTCTGTACTGTGGTGAGCACGGAAGCCTGACTGGAAAACGTCAAAGCGGCTGGTCGTTGTTAAGAAGGTGTTTAATTGTTGAAATACAGCTTTTTCAATAATCTTACTGATAAAGGGGAGGTTTGAGATGGGCCTGTAGTTCTGTAGTAGAAGTTTGTCTAAATTGTTCTTTTTCAGCAGTGGTTTGATAATTGCTGTTTTTAGGGACTGGGGGAAAACACCTGACAGGAGGGACGTGTTTATTATCTGAGTCAAATCAGACGCTATGACAGGTAAAACTTTCTTAAGGAAAACTGTGGGTAGAACATCAAGGCAGCTTGAGGAGGAACTTAGCTGCTGAATGATCTGCTCTAAGCTTTTGTGGTTTATTTCGCTGAAATGGGACATTTTGTCAGAAATAGTTCCAGCTGAATAAAGCATTGGTTCTGGTGTTGATATGGTAGTACAAAGTGATCCTCTAATTTTTAGGATTTTTTCAGTAAAGAAGTTAGCAAATTCGTTGCAGGCCCTGGTGGAGTGGAGTTCGGAAGTCACGGACACAGGAGGATTTGTTAGCCTGTCAACTGTGGAAAATAAGACACGAGCATTATTAATGTTTTTCTTGATGATCTCAGAGAAGAAAGATACTCTTGCATTTTTCAATTGTAAGTTATATCTGTTAAGTCTCTCTTTATAGATGTCATAGTGAACCAGGAGTCTATTCTTTCTCCACCTGCGTTCAGCTTTTCGACATTCCTTTTTTCACTTCTAACTGATGGAGCATTTCTCCAAGGAGATTTTTTCTTCCCGGAAAAAAACTTCACTTTGACTGGAGCAATGCAGTTAATGATGTCTGAGACTTTAGACTGAAAGTTATCTACTAGCTCATCTACTGAGTTGCAGCCCAAGGTTGAAGTATCAGAGTAAGCTTGAATAAAAGTTTCCGTGGCATTGTCCTTAAAGGTGCGTTTTCTTACGATGTCCCTTTGGCTAAATGAGTCACTGGAAATGATACATTCAAAGGTAACAGAAAAGTGATCAGATAGGGCAACATCAGTTACATTGACCTGTGAAATCTTTAGACCTTTAGTGATGATCAAGTCTAAAATATGTCCCTGTTTGTGTGTAGGCTGTTTAACGTGTTGACTTAAACCAAAGTTTCTAAGTGTGTCACACAGTTCTTTTGCACTTCTGTCTTCAGGGTTGTCAACGTGAAAGTTGAAGTCTCCAACAATAATTAAACAGTCATAATCAACACATATCACAGACAGCAGGTCACTAAAATCATTAAAAAAGTTTGATGTGGACTTAGGAGGCCTGTACACATTCAGAAACATAGTTCGTACCGGGCCCTTTACCTGGAGAGCCAAATGTTCAAAAGAGTCAAATTTTCCTAAAAACACCTTTTTACACTTTAGTGAATCATTAAACAATGTTGCTACTCCTCCACCTTTCCTTTGCTGTCTGCTCTCACAAAGGAAATTGTAGTTTGGAGGAGTCGACTCCATCAGTATAGCTGCTTCACTAACTTCATGCAGCCATGTTTCTGTTAAAAACATTACATCAAGATTATTGTCAATAATGAAGTCATTAATTAAAAGGGATTTTCCTGACAGAGATCTAATATTTAATAAACCCAGTTTATATGACTTAGCGGTTGATGATGTCTCTGTGACAGGTTGCATCTGACAGTTTATGATTTTTAAGTATTTGTTCCTGTTTATCCTTTTGTTTTTCTTATTTCTGCCACGTATTATCACAGATATTCCATAATCTCCGGCGAAAGGCCCCGGCTGATAAACGTGTGGCCAGGGCCCAATCTGTATCACAGCGAAGTAATTTGGAGTTCCTCAGTACCAGAATGTTCTGTGATACGTGGAGGAGGAGGATCTGAGGCTCTGAGGCCTTTGGAGAATCCTGGTTTATTCACAGCAGAATGGCTATGTGGAGAGGATGTCATCTGTAGGCCAATCTTAAATACTTTGTTCATGTTATGAGAAAATTCCAGAAAAGGAACTTCTGGGCTTTGTGGAGAAGAAGGGGAGGCGGGTCCAGTCTGGACCGGTGTTTGTGAAGATGGAGGTTCTTGGTCCTTTCGTTGTCCTGCTGAGATCTGGGATGAATCGTCCTGTAGCTCTGACAACGCCTCATTCTGTGTCATCTTTCTGGCCGTCTTTATCTTGGCTTGTTCGGGCTGCACTGGGCTTATCTTTTGTTTTGGCACTGGATGTTCTTTGTTTTGGGACAAAGCTGATGACGTATGGTTCACAGAATAGAAGATGATTGAAATCAGCCGTTTTGCACCTGACCTATTTAGAGAGAAACGATCTCTGTTGAACAGATGTCTTCTTTCCCAAAATATGTTAAAGTTGTCTATGAAGGTTACAGTTGTTTCTTTGCATGTTTTTTCCAGCCATTTGTTTAGCATCAGAATTCTGGAAAAAATCTCGTCTCCGCAGTTAGCGGGTGGGTGAGGCCCGCTAAGAAGAACCTTGACATTCAGGCCATCAACAAGTTTCAACAAACGAATGTAATCCTCTTTTAATACTTCTGATTTTCTTATATGGTTGACGTCCTTCAGGGCTTCAGCTTGTATTATGAGGTTTTCCAAGGTCGGACGTTTTCTCAAGATCCTTGGAAGGTCTGTCTGAAGGATGTCTGTTAAATCAGACACCAGGCCACAGTTCCCGTCATTATAAATCAACACCTCTGTATTTTTCTTGTTACAGAAATGTTTAATCCCCCTTACAGAACCATTGCATAATATCAGGGTCCTTGGCCCTGTGGCATGTCTTTTCTCTGATGTCTTAGAACGAAAATCGTTGACATACCTCTGGTTTTTGTCCTCCTGGGTCACATTTTGGAGCGGAGCGAATCTGTTTCGTAAAGGAATTCCAGCATTTCCAGTAGGTTTACTCCTATCATTTGTTGTGGGAACAGCCCGCTGTTGTTTCACTTGTCCTGGGACATCTCTCTGTAGTCTCGGCCAGTTTTCTTTGTCTAGGCGTGGGGTTCGTTGGTCCTTTGGTCTTGCACCCAGAGTGGTCCAGGGATTCTCATTTTCCTCAGGGAACTGTTTGTTCGCTGAGTCGCTGGGCTGGTGGTCACCGCTCGGAATCACGGGCAGGGTCGTATCATTTCCATTCGCGGCGTTTACATCATAATTCACTTCAAGTCGACAGATTTTCAGTTCCATAACAGCTATCTTCTGTAAAAGCTTGTCAAAGTCCATTGTGTTGAAGGAAGGCATCTTTTCAAAATCCAAATCAAAAAATAAGTAAAAGAAAATAAAAAGAAAATAAATAAATAAAAACTAAATCCAACTTTCTGTGGTTTAGGTTAAGAGATAAAAAGGAGATAAAAAGTAAAAGGCAGGAAAATGCAAGCAAGCAGAGAGCAGAGAAAAAAGTGTCCGAACAGGCTGAGAGGCAGATAGCCTCTTGGAGGACAATGTGTGTCTGAGAGACATGTAATGTCCATGTTTGCTGCTGAAAGAGACTGATGGTCTGACCCCCCTCCTCCTTTCAGGGTGGAGCCTGCTGGAGTCCGATGGTTGACACCAGGTCTGAGGAAGTGTAAGTGTGTTTTTCATTTGATTCATGACAACAAAGCAGCTCACATTCAACCATCTTCAAACTGTCCATCACTCATTCAGGAGTCATCATCAAAGTGTCAATAAATGATCAATAACTGCAGCTGGATTGTCTTTGTTCTCTCCATCAGATTCCTGTCAACTCACAATCGACACAAACACAGTGAGCAGAGAACTCAAACTGTCTGAAGACAACAAGAAGGTGACATTTGTGGAGGAGCTTCAATCATATCCTGATCATCCAGACAGATTTGATCGTCCTCAGCTGCTGTGTAGAACTGGTCTGACTGGTCACTGTTACTGGGAGGTCGAGTGGAGAGGAGACGTTAATATATCAGTGAGTTACAGAAGAATCAGGAGGAAAGGAGACATTAGAGACTGTTGGTTTGGATTTAATGATCAGTCCTGGAGTCTGAGCTGCTCTGATGATGATGGTTACTCTGTCCGTCACAATAACAGAGGAACATCTATCTCCTCCTCCTCCTCCGTCTCCAACAGAGTAGCAGTATATGTGGACTGTCCTGCTGGTATTCTGTCCTTCTACAGAGTCTCCTCTGACTCACTGATCCACCTCCACACCTTCAACACCACATTCACTGAACCTCTGCTTCCTGGCTTTGGGTTCTTTAGGTTCAGTTCTGGTTCCTCAGTGTTTTTGTGCTGATTGAGTCTAAAGAGTCTCCTCCTGTCAGAGAAAGCCTCTCCCTGTTGAACAGATAGTTCAGTCTGTTCATGTCTGTCTCTTTCACTCAGAAACACGTTTTCACATTCATGGATTCAATCTTTTTCTTTGTGAAACTCTTCTAAATGATTCCTTGGAAACTTCTTCCTCTTCCAGTCCTTTAAAGATGGAAGCTGGGATTATTCCAGGATCCACATGTTGTTTTTCTGCCTGTTTCCAGTCAAAGCTTCACTCTGAATACCAGCATGTTGACTTTCTCTCTTGGTTCTTTACTTTTATTCATCAGTCAGATTTCATTGAAATGTTGGACAGTTTTTCTCAATCTCTGGACATTATCTGTTTCTGTCGGCTCCTATTTTTCTAAACACTTTTTAAATTCACATGTTAAATCTTCCTTTTGTATATTTGCTGCAGTTCTACTTCATGTGTTCACAGATTTTCTTCTTCTGTGTTTGATTCATTTGCTGCTCATTCTCTTCTGTTCCTCTGATCAATTTTCAATATTTCAATAAAACTCTGATGCTTGTTTGAATAAAACAGATTTTTTTCCATCAACACTACCATTTCTGGCTCTCTGGTTCATTTTAAAACGGCCCATGACCACAACAATAAGATAATAGAACAAGTTTGGCTCGGTTTATGAATACTGAGGATTATTAGGGGGAAAACTTACTTGCAGACTAAAATATTCTAAAAATGAAATTTACAACACAGTGTTTGTCTTTTAGTAACCCAGATTTAGCTTTTATTTGAATTTGACAGTCTGACATAAATCCAGTGACCTGTGAAAAGCAGACGTGTGGTCAGCAACTATTGTTCCATATCCATTTATTTGATTGCTAAAAACAATTATAATTCTGTTTCATTTAACTTTAATATAAATAGAACACATTTTTGTGTTCAGAGGTTACTTTGACCCTGACCAGTTGGTTCTGGGTGGGTTAAATCCTGCATGTCGGGGCTATAAAGAACTTTACTACAGGCAGCAGCTATCAGCCATCAGATCAAACGTCATTTATTGAATTAATTTTAGTTATTTAATTTAGCTGATGGTCAGTCAGGGAACAGGTCTGGACCCTCAGCAGATCCACCAGAGGAGGAAAGAAGAACTGATGATGAACTAACAGGTCTAATGAAACCAGCCTGGTTGACTGAGGTCTGGGTTCTGCTGGTTCTCCTGCAGCTTGCTGAGGTTGTCGGTTCAGGGCTCTTACCGGGTGGGGGGGCATGTCCATGGGGCAGGAGATTTCAGGTCTGTAGAGTTTCTTTCTGCCCCTCTTGGCCCTCAGGCTGAGGGAGGAAGAGGCGGCTGCTGAGTCTGGGTCCAGACGGCCGCTGACCAGGCTCATCATCTTCTTGGCTGCAGGAACACGGGTCGCCCAGCGTGAAGCAAACAGAACCAGAGGCAATAATCACTGATGACAGCTGGTTCTGCCTCATAACCACACAGAGAATTAACTTCTTAATCTGGACGGCATTAAATTAGCCTCTGGTAATAAAGTAAAACCCGTTTCTGACTCTGGTGAGCTTCAGCCCACCGGTCCTGGTTCTGGGTTCTTGTTGCACGTTTCTGACCTTTGGAGCCCAGCAGAGTCGGGGAGCTCTGCAGGAAGTCTCCGATCTTCTGCAGCGTGCCGTCCTTCCTGCTGCTTTGGGAGTCAAACCGACAACCTGAGGAAGAGCTCTGACCACAGAAGTACAACAGATCAGCTCTTAGTCTCCAGGTGACCAGTTCAGCTGTTTGGTTCTGGCCGGTACCTCTGCTTTCTTTGGGGTGAGCTTGGTTCTGGTGTTCCTTCGGTTCTCAGTCCCCACTTCCTCCTACTGACACAGAAACGGACCATGAGCAAGGCATCAGGACTCACAGTGGCAGGTGGGCTCTTTTAATAAATTCATGAACTTGAAGAGAAGTTGTCACTCCTTATTCCATGTGTGCAGAGTTTGCTTTAAAAAGATCAGTGCTCGAATTAATCCTTTTCATCTATTGTCCTGATATCAGCTCTAGAGCCGATATTCACCAGACAATAACAGAGTTATTTATTAAATAACTTTAAAACGGTGTGTAATTACACAACACTGAAGTCCCGATGTTTGTAAAGCTGCTGAGATTAAACTTTTAGTCTTTTGTTCAGTGGCTAAACTTGGTGAAAAAGCAACACAGCTCATCACCCTGAATGCACCGTCCCCACTGTCAAACATGGTGGTGGCAGCATCATGGTTTGGGCTTGCTCTTCTTCAGCAGGGACATGGAGGATGTTTAAAATTAATGGGAGGATGGATGGAGCCAAAAACAGGACAATTCTGGAAGAAAACCTGTGGGAGTCTGAAGAAGACCTGAGACTGGGACGGAGATTTGTCTTCCAACAAAATAATGATCCAAAACATAAAGAAAATCTACAATGAAATGGTTCACAAATAAACATATCCAGGTGTTAGAATGGTCTAGTCAAAGTCCAGACCTGAATCCAATCCAGAATCAGACATACTTTAATAATCCCAGAGGGAAATTACTTAAGAATCTGTGGAAAGAACTGAAAACTGTTCACAAATGCTCTTCATCTAACCTCACTGAGCTCTATCAGCTTTGCAAGGAGGAATGGGCAAAAATACGCCAAGCGACCTGCAGCTGTAATCGCAGCAAAAGGCGGCGCTGCAAAGTATTAACTTAAGGGGGCTGATTAGTTTTGCACACCCAATTTTTCAGTTTTTTAATTAGTTAAAGTTTAAAATATCCAATAAATTTCGTTCCACTTCATGATTGAGTCCCACTTGTTGTTGATTCTTCACAAAAAAATCCATTTATAGTGATGATCCATTTAGTTATAAAGTCAATTTAGGAGAGAAATCAAAGTTTTCCTCCAGACGTCAGAACCTGTCAGGACGGCGTAGGAAGCCTGGACCGGCGCCGGTACCGACAGACCGGCTGAACCCAGTCGGTTCAACAGCCTGGGCCTTAATGGACAGAACCGGATGGTTTCTCTGCTGCTGGAGGCGTTAAACTAACGACTGATGGTGATCAGGAGATGGAAACACCAAACATGGCAGATGATGATGGAGACTGATGGTGAAATGGTTCTGAGGGGTTCTGGATGGGAACGTGATTCTAACTAGAGAAAAGCAAACGGTACCTTATGTGTTGTTGCTCGTTTACTCCTCCTGAAGATGTGAGGCTTAAAGCAAACAATAATTTGGTTAAAAGCAGCTTTAATCTGGTCATATTCTGCAGATTAAATGTTAACTTTGAATCCGAGTATTTCTCTTCTACTCCAGTAAAACCCAGAAACTAAAGACCAGAGCTGAGAACATGAGAAGAAACGTCCTCAAACGGACCAGAACCGAACCTCCTCCGGCTTCAGTGTTAAATGAAGAGTTAAACATTAAATAATTTCACCTGATGGACCTAAAGATGGACCCACTGAGACCATAAAGTCCAACAGACATGTGTTGGGTCCAGATTTATTCACATGTAGAGCTAAATGAGGACTGGAGTCGGTTTAGGAACCAGTTCAGTTCCTTGGTGGATTCAGGGAAGAGTTTCTGACCAGGCTGCCTGAAATGTTTGGTTACATCCTGAGAATGAAACTGATTTTAAGCTCTGAATACAGAGCTTCAGGTGTCAAAGGTCACCTCCGTTCCAGGTTCTGAACTCTAAAACATTTCCTACAGGTCAAAGGTCACGTCCTACAACAGAAACAGCAAAGCAACCAGAGCTCCTAATGATCTATATTCTAGGAAGGTAAACCCTAAACTCTGAGTACAATAAACTCTCAGGAATGTAGAGTTTATATTTAGTATTGTCAGGATTTCTCAACATGCTAAATCTACGTCAGAAACCTCACCATGTTTACGTTTTACTTTTCCAGACATCAGCAAAGAGAAGATGAACCTTGAAGTGGAGACTAGTACCGACAGGCTGGAGCTTCAGAACCAGAAAAGCCCAACAGAACCGCGCAGTAAGTCGAGTAAAGGCCTAAAAGCTTAAAGCCACAGGAATGTAGCAGTGGAGTAAAAGCTGACCTGTTTTCACTCTAAGCCAGAGTTTCTGGACTTTTCTGGCAGACACACGCTGGACATCTGAGGATGGCTGCAGCTAACATCTCCCTAAAATAGAAATGCAAACATGCGTTTCTATTCTATCCCAGTGTCTCCTGGACCCAGATCCCAACAGAACCAGGGATCTGTTCAGAACCGGCCCTCCAGGCTCTGAGGCTGGAAGGAGGGGCGCAGCGCTGACGCAGTGTGACTCGAGCTAACAGCAGCTAGCGTGTTAGCTATGTAGACCGTTGATGTCGCTCTCTAACATCGATACATTTAAACCAAACGATGCTCAGCCTGACGGCCCACTGGGTGGAGTCTGCCTCGTCTGATGTGCCGTCCTTGATGAACTCATTTCCATCAACAGAGTAAGTAGACCTTGGATTACATTTGGTGCAGAAAGTTTACTTTTAGCAGCTCATTTAGCCCCAAACACATGTAGTGTTAAATCTATTGGCTGGTTTGCTGCTAAAGGCCAAAGAGAATAAAGAAAAACCTGATTGAAGAGAATCTCCACCAGGAAAAGGAAGCGTTGAAGGATAAATAAATAAAGACACTTTGCTATGTTACATCAAGCTTTATCAGATAAAAACGCTTTTCAAAGGCTTAACAGCGCTGGAACTAAAGCTTTGACAGACTGGAGCCTAGAAGCCTAGAAAGCAGCTTCCTGTGAGCCGTCCTGAACATTTAGACGAGCCTGAAGGAGATCCAGCAACGGCTCACCTGTCAGAAACCACAGGTACAGTTCACCTGGTGGACACCTGGACAGCCATGACAGCTTAACCTCAGAGGTCTCCATCTCAGCAGGTCTCTCCCCAGGATAAATAAAGGTTTAATAAAAAACACTAAATAACTGACAGGCAGCTAATGTGGTCCAGTTATTGGTACAATTATCAGCTGCATGTCGGCATCTGGAAGGAAAAGCAACTGGTGCTGCTCGTCTTTCTCCCAACAGCTCAGAGACACGCTCAGACGGATCCGTTTGTTCTCTTAAGAAATTATTTAATTCTTAAGAGAACATTTTAATTTAAAATTAATTCTTAATGTAACAGCAGCTCCTTTTTATTCTGAAATACAAAACTACAGAATTACAGGAATTTGGCTTTTGTGTGCAAACTAACCTGGTTTCTTGTTAGAATTATTTTTATTATTCTCTGCATGTTTAATTTTATTTACCATATTCATTGCATTTATCACATATTTACTCATTACTATTAAAAATGTTTTAAGGTTTGAGTTTTTTCATGTATTAAAGCGTTTTTCAGATGACTAAAATTTCTCTTCTATGTTACAGAGCAAGGCTTTGTGAAGAGAAAAGGTCTCCTGATAAATGTTTTTGTGTGATTTATTGCACCTCACCATCTGTGGTTACTCCTTTCCCTGAGAACTGAACTGCTAGTTTATGAGGTCAAAGGTCACATTGCAGTTTGCTTGCCTGAGAAAATAAAAAGCAAGCAAACAGCAGGTGTACTTCAGAACGGATAGGGGGTTTGTAACTGAGCGTGTCCCTGTGTCGTTCTCCTTGCTAGAGAAGATCTAACGTCTGTTGTCTTTCTTCTTTGTGTTTAATGAATGTTTTAGGCGCTTAAACCTGACATTTCTAATTTCTAAAATCTAACGTCTGTTGTCTTTGTTCTTTGTGTTTAATGAATGTTTTAGGCGCTTAAACCTGACATTTCTAATTTCTAAAATCTAACGTCTGTTGTCTTTCTTCTTTGTGTTTAATGAATGTTTTAGGCGCTTAAACCTGACATTTCTAATTTCTAAAAGCGGTCCTGGTTGGACCTCGCCTGTTGAAGTAACTAATCTGAATGAACCATCTTCAGATAAATGAAGCCGTTGGCGTTTCACCTAAAAAGCAGATTGCAGGTTCAAAGGTCAACAGGCCGACCGCGTTTCCTCAACCAGAACAACAGGATGTTAGGCTTTAATAATCTGTGGAGGTTCATCTTCTGAACCACAGCTTCCTAACAGAAACGTATCAAAGGTCCGTCGTTGTGTTGAAACGACATTTCTGCTGAATAAATCCTGTAATTAAACCACATTAACGGGTTTTATAACCAGTGTTTTTCTGCAGGGCCTCTGGAAGCAGCAGAGGCTTTAAGCTCCTCCTCTGAATCACATCCAGAGAGACGCTGACCTGAACACAGCGCTTCCCCTGCAGGGCAGCCTCTGACGCACCTGGTTCTGCTGACACCAGGTCCAGATGTTCACAGCAGCTGCACTGGGTTGATTCACATGTTCTGTCCACAGCGAGCGGCTCAGGATTTCCTCCAGACTGAAGCAGCAGCTGAAACTAGTCAGAAAAGGAGGAATAAAAGCAGCAGATCCAGTAAAGGTCGGCGTATGGAGGCTAAAAGCAGGGAGACGTCTCAGAGAACCCAGCAGACACACGGGTCCGGTTCTGACCCGGTCCAAGCTGTTCTGTGTTGTCCTCAGAGCGGGCCTCCCTGACGCTGAACATTTCCAGACCCTCGCTGCGTAACTCAGAGGTTTTCAAAGGTTAGGAGCAACCTGGGCCTCAGAGGGACGATTGTTCTGCAGCCGTGGCATCAGAACATCTTGGAGTTCTGAGGAAGGATGGACCTCCTCTCTCTCCTGGGAGGAGAACCAGGCTTCCTCCACCTCAGCTGCAGCTTCTCTGTCATCCTGGATGAACACATCACCTTCCTGCATTTGATCTCATGCTGTCCCTTTAGACGCCATGAAGCGCGGCTAACACCAGGCCTGAATCAGTCACCAGCTGGACGGCAATATTTCACACTCATCATGTAACAGAGGCTGAAGTTGTTAAAATAAATGAAATAATCACTCAGCCAAAGTGGTTCCTGCTTTACACTTTCAGGTCAGAGCCACAGATGTTAGCCTGAACAGGAACTAGGATCTTACTTTAATCCTGGCTGCAATAAATACCATAAAATCATCTAAAGTCCTCAGCAGTAGCTCCTCTAACTGGACCAGACATCCTGGGTCAGCCACCAGAACCTGAGGACGCTTAAATGTTAATTATAGTTTTAAACCAGAACTTGAGGACGTTTAAATGTTAATTATAGTTTTAAACCACAACCTGAGGACATTTAAATGTTAATTCTAGTTTTAAACAAGAACCTGAGGACGTTTAAATGTTAATTATAGTTTTAAACCACAACCTGAGGACGTTTAAATGTTAATTATAGTTTTAAACCACAACCTGAGGACGATTAAATGTTAATTCTAGTTTTAAAACCAGAACCTGAGGACGTTTAAAATGTTAATTCTAGTTTTAAACCAGAACCTGAGGACGATTAAATGTTAATTATAGTTTTAAACCAGAACATGAGGACGTTTAAATGTTAATTCTAGTTTTAAACCAAAACCTGAGAACGTTTAAATGTTATAGTTTTAAACCAGAACATGAGGACGTTTAAATGTTAATTATAGTTTTAAACCAGAACCTGAGGACGTTTAAATGTTAATAATAGTTTTAAACCACAACCTGAGGACATTTAAATGTTAATTCTAGTTTTAAACAAGAACCTGAGGACGTTTAAATGTTTATATATTAATCTCTTTTTATACATTTACCCAAATAAACTGTTCAGTATTTATCCTCTTTTTAATCTTAAATCAATGAACGTGAACCATTCAAATTGACAAAGTATCACATAGAGCTATAAAATTAATTTTTAAACAGCCCACACACACAAAATGGTGTATATGAATTATTTTAAATCAAATTTCAATCTTGTTTGTTAATCATTCATTGAATTACTGTCTCTCAATAACTCAAAAGCACACTGTTGCTTGTTTTAGCTCATAAAACCAGCTCGCTTAACTATATAGCATTAGTTGGCATATAGTAATAGTACAAATCACATGCAGCAATAGCTCAATTAACACAGATAATTTACACTAAACACAATTTTTTACACGCTCAATTCACTCATATACCTTCATCTGTCTCCAGCTGGTTTTAAACATCGTCTCCAAGCATAACAATATAACAAAGATACTTTCTCCATGAAATCAGTGAGCAATCAGCCAGAATCAGCAGTAGTTAGCATGCTATGCTAAGCGCTAATCATCATTACTCACCGCAGTTTTCACTCGACAAAACACAACAACACGGTGATGTCCCGCAACCAGAAACCCTCCTGGCAGGTGCAGATAATCTCCTAGGATCAATAACTCAAGATATAACACAGTTTTAATCAGTATTTACTTAGTAACTAGTTATATTGACGCCTCCTGTTCTAACTCTCTCTAAACTGCAGTAACGGCATCAGCGCAAAGAGAAAAAAGACAAAAGAAGAAGCGCGTAGAGCTTGTAGTTGTGAATACGCTCCCTGCTGGCAGAAATATGGAACTACAACAGAAACAAACTATTGAATATTACAAATAATACAAAATGAATATTCTGCCTTTTTTTAGATCACAAGGGAAGTGAGGAAAGCTTTTCCAAATATTCCAGCCATCAGCTTTTCTACATCAAAAAGAACCTGGAAAAGGAAAGAGTTGCTCTGGGTGAACAAATACTGACGGCATCAGGTAGGACCAGGCAGGGATTTTAGGGCTAAATATTGCCATGTAGAGCTAATATATAGAATATGCAACTAGAGTATATTGCAAAGTGGTAAACCTTGTTTCAGTGTCTAAGCTCTGTTTAGGGAGATGCTACAAAATCTGCTGGCCACGCCCACATTAAGACATTTATGTCATGTGGAATATGAAACGCATGGAAGTGATAAAAGCCGACTATTTGATGACATTTATAGTTACATAGAGACAAAGAAAAAGAAACTTCATGTCCTGTTAAATCCCCAAAGAATGTTTTTTAGCCTGTGGAACAAGCAGTGATCAGGTAATGCTCCACAATAACCACACTAAAATGTTTTCACTTCAATTAGATTTTATTTCTATAGCGCCAGTTCACAACACGTCATCTCAAGGCTCTTTACAAAGTCACATTCAATCAGATCCTAAAAAGTAGCTCTCAGTGTTTCCAGTCCAGAGTGCATGTAGGAGGGAAACATTTGGTACTAAAACGCCTCTCACTGCATGGCAGAAATTGTGGCATTAAGCACATCTGTGGTCAGAAGCTTTGGGCATTACGCCATCCAGTTGAGTCCCAACAGAAACAGTTTATGAAATATGGAACCTGGCAACTTCTCCCCTTCATGATACGCCTTCACTCAAGGCTTTGGATGCAAGCATAGAGACATATGCAGCAGCTTCTTATTATTATTTGATTATTATTCTGCTTCCACACAAACATGAGTGTCAGCCGCATCTTGGCTGAAGGAAGAATGATGAGGGCGGACTGCAACAAGTTTGGAGTTAACACGGTGAAATCTAGCCAGAGTTGAACTAAACTGGAGCATTAGAAGACAAAAGGGCAGCTAGAGAGAGCAACGGCAACGACATAAAGCAACTGGAATCATTCTAGAGCTCCGTATACGCATGAGGTGTTCACTGTCAACATCTGGTTGAAATCACTAAGGTAGTTGAAAAGATGGCCCAGACAAAAAAAGAATTTAAAAGGTGCACCAAGAGGTAAAAAGCTATTTATTCAAGGATTCACAGCACACCTTCATAAATATGAAACCATTTACTATTTACATAAACTGCATTTATTTCACATTTCAAACACACATCACTGTCACATTTAACTCTTCCAAAGAATGTCAAGAATCTTCTTCAAAATGAGCAGAGCTTAAAATGTTGGTCTATATGTAGTAATAAAGATTCTCTGCATGTGTAACAAAGGCAGGTTTTTAGGTTGGCCCTGAAGTGTTAAGCTTTACTATAAATGTCCCAGCAATAGGTTGGATGATGTGGGCAGAGAAAAACAGCGTAGCTGCATCCCTGTTGCCTTGCTGGCCACATCTAGCTTCAGCAGATCATTTGGTTTTCACAAACTCTGTCACACTTCATTGGGATTGTCTGCAAACTGCATTGCTTCATTATAAATATGATCTGGATGTTGACAGATAACAATGATCCTGTAGTTTAACACATAGCAGCAAAAGAAAAGGATGGAAGCTTGTTTTCTATGAAGATGTGGTAGTGTGACCTCTGAACATGGAGCTGATCTTAGTGGATGGAACACATGGAACCATAAAGGTTACCTATTTTCTGCCATTGTAGACTTTGATTCATGGAACAACTGCTCCTTGTGTTCTATGGTAAAAGCAGCCAGAGCCTCCAGTTACAAACTGGCTGAGTAAATGTATTGTTTGGTGCTGATTTTCTGCCGTTTAGTAACTGAATCCTCAGCATGTGGAGCATTTCATGGTGTCATAATGGACGTGTGATCATGCTATATTCAGCTAATCCTCAGCAGGATCTGCAACATGAAAACAGTAGACGGCTTTCAGATTGTCTGCAGGTAACTAAATGTCAGCTTAGTCAGCTACTAAGTCAGATGAAGGCCTGATTGCTCACTCGCATTAGCATTTGTAATTATTTAGTCATTTGTATACCTGTACCTCAGTAACAATGCTTATTCAGAACATTGTGAATCTGTGAACTGACTTAGTTTTAGAGCATAAAGTAAAAATACAGGTCTAACAGTCATTGAGAGAAAGCAGATCATCAAGGGTTTTAAAATGAAAAAATAATAATATTACCTTTAATCGGATGTTATTGGATGTACTGTATTAGTGGAATATGTGAAATGAAGCGATTTGTGTTCACATGTTTTATGTGCCATTGTTATAGATATATCAGTATTTAGAATACACTGTAAAAAGATAATGATGATAATGATGATGTGGTGAGGGAAAATCCCCAGGGATTACTTCAGGAGAGTTTCCTATGAACATATTACTGAGATAACTTCATCAAAGAAGCAGCTGTGACTTTTAAAAGTCATTTCTCTGTGTTCCAAAGGTAGTAAAGTGATTGGCTGTAGAAGTCAGTGTTTGGATGAAGAACATTTACCTCCACAGAAATCTAGAAAACAATACATGTGAAATTCTTTGAGTTCATTTCATTAAGCTTCCCAGTAGCTGAGCTGATGTGGCGGCCATCTTACCTGGGGCTGACTCCCAGATTTTAATCATTTATTGATTTGATAAAAACTCATTTTCTGGAACGTAGCTTGACCCGTTCTGTAGTTGTTCAATAACCAAATGTGACGATGAAAAGATAGTATGAAGCCAGCAAAAGCCACCTCCTTGTCCCCTAATGTGTATATTCTGTAAGTTGTTGTGCAGATCCAGGGACACATGTGGCAGATGGTTCCATGAGCCGTGCCTAGGCTGACAAGAAGATGTCCTGAAAGCTCTGAGGGAATCCAGCTGGAACCGTCTATTGTGTTGTTGGAACCAAAGTTCTGTGGCAGCAAACTATGGAAATGTTCTTCATCATTTCAACATTTTATACTTACCTGTTTCTAGTTCAGCTTTTTCTGGACCTTGTTTTATTTTCTGTGTAATTAGTATGTACATAGTGTGCCAATGTAAACCTCAGCAGTTTTGATCAATAGAATTGTAAAGTCACATGTTGATGAGCTTTAAATGTGAAATTCCACATCATATCTTAATGAAATGTGTTGAGTAACATCTGGAGGTGTTCTCCTGTCAAGCTGAATCCAAATTGTCCACTGAACACGTACTAAAGGTTTACTAGCAACATTGACAGCAAGCTAACATGTGAACTGTGGAGCTGGAATGTTCCAGATGCTGGAAAAGTGCAGAAATCAACGTTCCAGAGCCGTTGTTCAGGAACCAGAAGCTGCTCTCAGATCAGTTTTAGTCCAGATGTTTGTGTTGCACTAAAAGCTGAAAAGATGAAAGCCATGAGTTGCTTTTAAAAGCAGAAGCTTCATGTTTCTACTGTGCTGTGTGTGATGTGTTGCCAACAATCAATGAGCTTCATGGAAGGAAAGAACGTCTGAGTCGCTGCTTTGATTTTCTTTTGCAGCTTTTCTCTGACTTCTAACTTCAGCTTTAAGCAACAGTTCTGGTTGCTGCTGAAGCTCAGAAATCTGATCCACACTTGGAGCTTTTTACTAAAAGCCATTTTCCATCAATACAAACAGAACTGTTAGAGGCTTTTTCTTTGTGCTTAGAAATCAAATGGAGTTGATTCAGATCAAGTCCTGCTGGGTGCGCTCCATTGAGCCCACCTGAACACCACTGGATGGGAGGAGTGAAGATTTCAGAGCTTTCCCTCTAAAGAAGCACAGCTCTTCACAGCTCTGAGAGACATTTTCTTCACAAATCCCAGTCAGTGGCATCTGCAGACCTGATCACATCCAAACATCCCATTTTTCAGGACTCAATCATTTCATCTGTGCAATTGTTCCAGCTGCTGTGGGAAGAATCCAGCTGTGAACATCTGGAGCTTTAATGTGCCGCTTCTCTCCTCCCAAACATCCAGCCTCCACCTGTGGAGAACAGCTGGAAAACAGCTGCAGGTGGAAAGAAGGAGTTTGGACCAAGCTGCCTCCTCTCTGCTCTTTTCTCTGACTCTGACTTTAAATTCACTTTGATGGTTTGAAATGAAATCAGGGTTTCAACCTGGATCTTCAGAACATCCTCAGCTGATGCTGATTTTAACCAGAGACTGTCGACACTCTGCTCAGCAGCACTAAAATAAGGAGAAATAATTCTCTAGGAGCTCTAGTAATAATCTGCATTAGAACAACGGCTCATTTTAGCAGCAGCAGTGTGCTGATATTAAGGACTACACTTTACTTTGTTACTTTGATGGATTTTTATCATTAATTGGTGTTAGTTTGTGTTTTTAGTGGATTCTTGGTTTTTATCTTGTTTTTCTGTTTCTGTTTTGATGCCATAAGTCCACCAAAGCATCAACTAATTGTTGTTTAGTGTTAAAGGGCTAAAAATGGTTAAAGTGCAGATTGTCATGTGATCAGCAGCTCCTTGCAGCTACTGAGCCTCTGACCTGCTGTGGAAGCAGAAAGGATGGACTTAGTTTTTCACTCACTGCTTCAGGGTTCTGCTTCTGGTTCTGTTCACTAAATAATGACCCAATGGAATCTGTGCTGCTGTTGCATTTCCCTCATTTTAAGAGCTGCTGAGGAACAGATGATCTTTTATTCATGTCCTGATAAATGAAAGCTTAGAACTGACTGTGGTTCTGCTCACTTTTTACCATCACTGACATGTTTGGATCATTTAAAAACGCAGCAAATGGGTTTAATAATTAGACATCATGCAGTTTATCTTTTCACCAGCAGAGGGAGACAAATCTCCATCAATGAAGAATCCAGTTGGTTCCCAGTTAAAGCAGGTTGTGGTTCCATCAGAGCTGAACAGAAGCTGGATCAGCAGAACAACAATGAAGCCATTTAAACAGCAGCAGAGTGTTTGTGTTCACACTGGGAGTCATGAGAAGGCTTCATGTCTTCAGACGTCAGCAGGTGAACTTTCCTCTGACTCCCACTCAGCCAGACCAGTCTGAGCAGTTCCTGCAGCAGGAAGCAACCAGCAGCTCTGTTCTCTGGGCTCATTTCTCCTCAGGACGCCATCAGGAAACATTTTCAGCACAACTTCTCTCCTTTCTCATCAAGACTTTATCAACCTGCCTCTGATATCACTGCAGACGCTCTGCTGACTGTTTTAGTCTGAAAGAAAAACTACAAACCAGGTGAGCTGTGACGTCATCAGAGGATCAGAGCTGATGTGCAGATGAATGATTTGTGTTTCCTCCGCAGGTGAAGGTAGAAAGTGTTTCTGAGCTCTAGAACTAGACTGAACAGAACTAGAAACATGAACTTCCAGAGAAATAGTTCCTGTTTTGCTGCTTTGAGCAGAGCCGTGCATGGAGCCAACGTGATGTAGCAGAAAGTAGCAGCGTTCACATGCAGCCCTACCCTGAGAAAGGCATCTAGCTTCAACAGACTCGCTCCATCATGTCAGAAGTAATGTGGAACATTTAGATCCAAGACTAAAACTACAGCCAGCTTTATGTTCTGTTCTCCAGTTTTTAGACCCAGTACCATCCCAGCTTTATTTATAGAGCACTTTCAGCACCACAGAACCAAATTACTCTATATGAATAAACAGCAGCCATATGATAACATGACAAGACATTAAACTTTAAAACTTGTTGAACATATTTTAGCTCGTTGGTCTAAAACACAACATGAGACTTTTTGTTTTTTCAGTTAAAACAATGTTGATTTCAATGTTTTACATTTATTTCTTTTGACACAGGCAGCTGTGAATGTATTAAAGCTTTTATAAAGTATATTAAAATCAATAAGACCTTAAACAAATAAACAGCCACATGCGAAAATACAAAAATCATAAAATCTGTAAAAAAAAATAAGTATTAAAATAAGTGTTTCATAATTCTAGATCTGCTGCAGCTAAAGCTCAGTCACCCTGAGCTTAAGCTTCATCTTTGGCTGACTCAGGATCAGCTGATCAGTGACCTGAGGGAACAGAGGATGTGCAGGATGTACTAGTTCAGACAGCTAATGTGTGGCAAGGCCATTTAGAGCTTTAGAAGCAGATAAAAGCATTTTAAAATGAATCCTAAAATGTTCAGGCAGCCAGTGCAGAGAGACTAAAATAACAGAAATGTGGTCAAAGCTTCATGTTTCATAGAGTCTAGCTGACCACTGATCTAGATCCTCACAGTTCTGGACTAAAAATGATGTTTTCTGTCTGCATGAAGCTGTAGCATATTGTGACTGATGCGCTCATTGATATTATGGACACACTGACTCAGTGAGTGCAGTGAGCCAGGCTCAGCAGCAACATGGAGATTACAAGTCACATGTAGTCAGCATGGATGTTAGGAGATGCTGGAGAACTCTAGAATCTGACCTGTTGGCATCAGATGGAGGAGAAATAATAGTGGGCTGAAAATGGATCCTTGAGGAACCCCACGTTTAATTTTTGTTGGTCCAGATTTATATTTATTTACCAAATGACACAAAGTTATCCATGTCTGCCAAATATGGTGTGAACCAGTTTAGCCCAGAACCAGATAATCCAGCCAGTGTTCTAGTTGGATCATCAACATGTTGTGATGAACTGTGTTCAGCAGAACTGAGATCCAGTAGAACCAACAGAGGAGTTCTGGAGCCATTCCAGTCAAGATGAGCATCATTGTAAACGTTTAGCAGTGCAGTCTCTGTGCTGTGGTCTGAAGCCTGACTAGAAATCACTGAAGAGATTCATTTCATCAGAAAGTCATACATTTGTTCATCAGAACCATTTTCAATGATCTTTTCCAGAACCAGTGGATTAGTTCTGATCCTGTAGGGACTTATTATCCATGGATCTAGAGTTGGTTTCTCTAACAGAGGTTTGATCTCTGCAGTTTTCAGCCTTTAGAAAACAAACTAACTGGAGGGAAGTATTTACTATCTGTAATATTTCAGGGGCATCACAGCTAAAAACTGCTTTTAGAAACTCAGAGGGAACAAATCCAGGCAGCAAGTTGTGGATTTTCTCTTCTGATGTGTTTCTGTCAAGAAGACATAATTCAGTTTGTTAAAGTCATTTAGATGCTGTAATGATTGTGGAGGCTCAGGAGACATCAGCAGGTTCTCAGAGGTGGAGATAGATGGTGCTGGTCTCCATCAGGAGGGATGATTGGTGAGCTGTTGGTCAGCCTGTCAACAATAGCAAACAAAGTTCTGCTATTATTAGTGTTTTTATTGCTGAGATCAGAGAAATAGAACTGCCTCGCTGGTTTTAACTCCACAAACTCACATCATGATGGTAAGATCTGTTTCACTTCAATCATTTCTCTGACTGATCAACACTCTGTAGACATGAAGTTTTCTGCATCACTGATGAGGAACCTTCAGAACATCTGAGAACAAGAACAAGGCAGAAACATGGAACTTATTCATGATTATGTGTTTATGAATCAGAACACAGATTAAAATAATTCAGGTTAACATTATTCCAGTACAGTGACTACATGAGGGGATAATAGCTCATCACATGTGGGTCAGAAAAATGTCCAACAGTGAAGCAAAGAATCTGGTTTAATAGTGAGGAACACATTCAGACTGATGTTCTAGGCTGAGCAGAAGAACGTCAGAGTTTCTCATGGAGATCCTGCAGGGAGCAGCTTGTCTTCTCAGTCTGTTCCTCAGAGTCAGACTGGTCCCTCTTTCTGGAGAAAAGAACCAGAGTTTCTCTGAATTCACTGTTAGCAGACAGTTAAACTGAGTTTTTACATCACCTGCTTTCTAGGTAGCACCAGGTTCTTCAGCAGAACAGCAGAGATGAGTCTGAGAACCAGAAGGCAGTCAGATCTGAACTCCTCCCACTAACCTACCTGTCCTGCCTCCATCACAGCTGAAGCTCCGCCTCCTTCCAGGTAGCAGCTCACCTGTGTCTCAGTGGTTCACATCTTGTTCTTCAGCACTTTGGATCGTCTGAACAAACTGTAAGTTTGCTTTGTTTCCTACCAGAACTTTGTCTTGAGGAACTTTCCTCTTTGTTTCTGCTCTCTGATGTCTGGAAAACATGTTCACTTCTGATTTCAGCACAAAGTTTCATCTCTGCTGTCTGAAGACTAATCTATGAGAGATGGTGTTTAATTTGTCTTAATCTGAATTATCTAAGTGCTAGAATTAAAAGTAATGTTCCATTTTTTTCAAATAGAACATAAATATATATGTATATATATCACTATGTATCTACGCATCTATCTATCTATCTATCTATCTATCTATATATATATATATATATATATATATATATATATATATATATATATATATATATATATATATATATATATATATATATATATATATATATATACGTGTGTGTGTTTAGATTTTTACGGCACCAGTGGCTTGTTTCTTCGTATAGTGAGCCGACAGAAAGGGGGTACTAGAGAGGGGGAGACATGCAGCAAAATACCAGAGGTCAGAGTGGAACCTGCGTGGGCCCCATTGAGGATTAAATCGTGCTCGCTATCCACTGCAGCAACGAACTACACCAAACAAAAACATTTTTATTTCCTGGTTCTAAACCGTCGTCTGTGGTTCTGCAGCTGCTTCGGTTTTTCCAGTCAAACTGGAATCACTGGGGTCCTTCAACATCTTCCTTTAGTTTGTTGTCAACAGATTTCTGTATTCACATTTTACATTTGATTTAGTTTGTCTGACTTCCAATGGAATAAAATCAGAACAAATAGTTTAATCTTCATTTATAAACTCCTCCCAGCAGCTGACATCTAACATGTGTCTGTAACAGCAAACAGGCTTAAATCAGAGGAAACTAGACTTTGGTTCAGTTCTTTCTGAAAACATTTCTGCATCTATCCAGGAGTCTTTGTAAATTCTGGTGGCAAACACCTGAACAACCTGCAGTTGCTGCGCTGCTGTTTTTACCAACATGGAGGTTTATCCTCCTATAGGCACATTCTAAGTCAGACTTCATTCCTAAAGTCCAACACCTGAGACTGGAACCAGGGGAAACCATTGATTCCTTTGATGTCACCTCTCTTTTCACCTGCATTCCTCCATCAGAGGCAGAGAACCTGTCAGGACATGATGGAACATGATGATTCACTAAAAGACAGAACCAATTAACACCAAACCAGATCTGTGACTTGGTGGACCTCTGTCTCTAAACCACATATTTCAGGTACAGAGACAGCTTTTACCAAAAGAACATGTCTGTGTCCATGGAGGAGGTGGAGAGAAGGGAACTCCACCAGCTCTCTGGTTCAGACAGCTGAGCGGTGTTGTGTCTGCGGTCCAATGCAGTGATGACTGCTCAGACTCCTACATCAGAGAAACTAAACAACAGCTACACAAACGCATGGAGCAGCACAGGAGGGTCAGCAGCTCAGGGCCAGATTCAGCCGTCCTCAACAACAAAGAGCATTTTTTAGACAACAACGATGTCCAGATGTTGGACAGGGAGGACAGATGGTGAGAAGGAGGGGTGAAATAATCCATCTTGGTCAAAAGAGAAAATCCATCACTAAAAAGAAGGGAGGATTGAGCTTCCAGCTCCCCACTGTTTACAGCTCGGTCCTCCAACACGTTCCAGAGAGATTAAATCAGCAATTTATCATCATTCAGGTGACCAAGTTCTCCACTCACACCAAGAGACACAAATCAGAGTCACTGATATACATCTGAATGAGAATATGTCTAGGAGGATGGGAATCCATCTCCTTTATAACAGCTGTTCACCTCCAGCTGTGCTCCAGCTGCAGAGTGAGACACCAGAACTGATAAAGACTCTTTGGTGTCCAAAGGTTTTCAGAAATAACTGAAGTAGGTCTTATTCTGGCTTTTGCTGTTGTGATGACTCGGATATCTGATAATTTGCACAAACACGTCTGTTTGTAGTTCCTGTTCCAAAGTCCTCTTAAAACTAACCATTAATAATGAATCTGATGCTTTGAGCTCTGATGATCCTCTGCTGCATAAACCATCAGCTGAAATGGTTTCATGTGTTGAACTGAGTCAATGTGATGGACTGAAGCTTCCAGTCAGAGTGAATCAGTGTCAGTGGATGAAATGTTGCTCCATGGCTCCATCTAGTGGACTGATAGTAGAAGTACAGCAGCTGATGGCAGCTTCCTTTGCCTCTCACTGCTGTCTGACTGCATTCAACTGACACTGATATGAAGCAGAGAAGAAGAGCCAATCAGAGGAGGAGCAGCTGATCTTTTTCCAGCACTAATGATGTAAAGGATGATCAGAGTTGATGTGCAGATGAATGATTTGTGTTTCCTCTGCAGGTGAAGGTAGAAAGTGTGTGTGAGCTGATGTGGATGTGAATTCAGCAGCATGGATCAGTGTGAGGACAGAGAGGAGGGAGTTCCTCCCTCTAAAAGCACTCTGTGTGGGGAAGCTGAGAGCCAGAGCCACGCTCAGAGGTGAGATCAGCATCTCTAAGTGTCCAGAGCCCTTTTCACACAGCGTTCTCACTATATCAGGCCAGAAGAGACCAAGTGGTCCTGAAGCTGCTGCTGTTCCTCTTTGCTGCTTCATCCAGACTGAACAGAGCAGCTCAGCATGGTACCAGTGGGTTCTGACAAACAGCAAGTCAGTGTTGCAGAACCAGCTGAGTGACACCAGCCTGTTGCTTAGAGCTCTGGGTTCCAGCAGGACACATCTGGAAAAACTCACCAACTTCCAGAACATTTCCTGGATCTTGATGACCAACATGTGTTCAACATTATTCATCCTAGAAAGAAGGACGGCTGATCAGACATTTATGGAAGAATCTTTACATTTATTTTCTGTCCCTGCATGTAGGTACTGACTGGGTCAGCTAATCTGTTCAAATATAGCAGAACCTCTGATTCCCATATGGATCCCAGAGTTGTTCTGCCTCAAACATAGATAGACAATTAACACGGAGCAGTTATTTAAGTTGTAGACAATTACCTCTGGGTCCCATTTTTCAGTGCAGTTCCTACTCATATAGGCCCATGATGTAAATGTGGGCTGGTATTAAACAGAAACTAAGAACATTAAATAGAACCTAACAGGATGTATGTTGATAATAATGTTTCCATCAGGATCCATCAAACAGTCAAGCCAGTTCCAGAACCCAGCTGTGGGTCCTTTAACAGCGACAGGTCAATTGATCATTTCATGGACTTCAAATCTTCAGGACCTGCATCCTCAGAGAGGTGAGCTGTATCTAACTGCTGTAACTGTGGAAACTGAGTCAGTCTGAAATGTTTTTATTCCAACATGTGGTTAACGTGAGCTCAGCTCTTTTTACCACATTTCTATGTTCATATGTGAAGCGGTGTGTGTTGGATGTTCTCCAGAACCACAGCAGTGAAAGTGGAAAGAATGGATGTTGTTGGAGGCGTCCTGGATGCTGCTACATCATGTTTAACAGCTCTGATCTGTTTGCTTTTGGGCCTCATTGATTAGTCGCCATCATTAAACACTTTTCTCTGCTTAAAGTCAAAGATTTAGTTTGGACTGGAGCTCACTCTGATTGGTTCTGTTCCATGTTAATGAGCTAACTGGACTCTTTAGTCCCTCTCCCATATTCATAGTGATTGAATCAAATCCAACATGGAACCAACTGGACTTTCTTTCTTTGTTCCTGAACCGTTTTGTCATCGTATCTGAAAGTCTTTCTCAGTTTTAGTGACTGAAGAGTTTCAGTTCTTCTCAGCTGGAGCTGGAACAATCACTGGGATCAGAACCAGAGACTTGGTGTTGTTCCCTCACAGGAGTTTAGAGCTGCAGCTGTTCTTCAGCTCTTAAATATCTCAATGGATTTATTACATTTCAGTTGAGCTTCAGACAAGTTAGCAGAACTGCAGCAACTCATTAAAATGGGTCCAGAAATGCTCTGGTCTAAATGCTTCTCTAGATTTTTCTTCAACAGCTTTATTGTTACTTTGGGAAACTAATAAAATCCTGATTTCACTCCAAGGAATCATGTTGTGATATTTTAGCCAATCACCAGCCCTAGTATGGACCGGTCTCCTCAGTCGGGGTCTGAGGTTCTGGAAATGACTCGTTACATTTCTTTAAGAGCCCAGAACAGAAACCCAGTTCCTCCCAGTGAGCTCTCAGATGTTCCAGTTCTATTTGCAGACAGAGGTTTGATCCGTTATCTCCAGAAATCAGCTGCCCTGTTCTGATGAAAACACCTTCATGTCTTCATGTCTGGAGTGTTGATGCTGATCAGGAGGTTCTGCTGCTTCCTGGCTCCATGTCAGACTAACAGTGGATCACATTTCCACGACCCGCTGGGAAATAGCTGGTAGAGCCAGTCTGACCCATCAAGACTTGGTTCCTGTGTTCGTTGTGAGAGCAGTTCAGCAGAGAAGGAAAGCTTCATCATGTGGTTGGTGGAACCAAGCTGAGCTGAAGTGGACCATCAGAGGTTCTGCTGGTTCTTAGTGGATCAGCAGGAACATTAAACATCTCCAACTACCTGGATCCTCTGGTTCTCTGCTCACATCCAGATGTCCTTCATGGACCTTTACCTTCTGATTGTCTCTGTGTGGACAGATATAATGTGAGCTCACTGGCTTCCAGGGACCTACAGGATCCATTTTAAAATCCTCACCATCACATCCAGGACAGAACCTTACATGGACACACAGCCACATATCTCAGACCTCCTCCAGGTCCACACCACCTCAGATCTAGTCATCAGAACCTGCTGGATGTCCCACACACTGTCCTGAAGACCTGTGTGGACAGAACCTTCACCTCCACTGTCTCCTAGCTCTGGGTCACTGTCCCCACCAGCATCAGATCTGCTGACAGTGTGGACAGTTTGAAGTCCCAGTTCATGACCCACTTTTTAAAATGTCTACTGGGTGGTTCTGGTGGTTCTGGTCTTCATCCTTTTATCTCATCTTCCTCTTTTTAACTTATTTGTATCGTGTTCATTTGATGCTCAGTTTTTCTGTTTTAAGGACTTTTACTGTGAAGCTCTTGGTGATTTCATCTGTGAAAACTGCTGGATGAATATTTACTTCCTTCCTAATTGTTCTGGTTCCTCCACAGAGTGGACCAGCAGAACTCAGAGGTTCCCGGAGGTCCGTCTGCCCGGCAGCATCAAACCCAGCTGGACTCCATATTTATGGTCTGTACATGTACAACAACTACTTTTCCATCGGTTCTGTTCAGTCGTCTCCATGCTGGACTTTGTGGACCAGTGGACCGTCAGTCTGTCCAACATGGTTCTGATGTTTGGATCCATGATCTCAGTCTGATGTGTCCTTCATATATTATTCTGTTCCAGCTGCTGGAGGACAACATTGTCACTTTTGTGAAGAAGGAGCTGAAGAAGATCCAGAAGGTTCTGAGTCCAGATGACCCAGACTGCTCAGAGAGTCAGAGAGATGATGAGGAGGTGTTGGAAGGTGTGGATGAAGAGCAGAGGAGGAGCAGCAGAGAGGCACTGATGAAGATCACTGTGAACTTCCTGAGGAGGATGAAGCAGGAGGAGCTGGCTGACCGTCTGCAGAGCAGTAAGAGGATTTCTACAAAGATTTAACCTGATGGATAAATCACACATTTACTGATGTCTGAAGAGATGGAATCACATTTATTCACATCATCTTCAGAAGATCATTTGGTTTCCTTCCTGATTTCACTTTTCCTGTTTATTTAGAACATCTTGCTGCAGCTTGTCAACCTAAACTTAAATCTGGTCTGAAGGAGAAGTTCCAGTGTGTGTTTGAGGGGATCGCTAAAGCAGGAAGTCCAACCCTTCTGAACCAGATCTACACAGAGCTCTACATCACAGAGGGAGGGACTGGAGAGGTCAATGATGAACATGAGGTCAGACAGATTGAAACAGCATCCAGGAAACCACACAGACCAGAAACAACCATCAGACAAGAAGACATCTTTAAAGTCCCACCTGGAAGACATCAACCAATCAGAACAGTGATGACAAATGGAGTGGCTGGCATTGGGAAAACAGTCTTAACCCAGAAGTTCACTCTGGACTGGGCTGAAGACAAAGCCCACCAGAACATCCACTTCATATTTCCATTCACCTTCAGAGAGCTGAATGTGCTGAAAGAGAAAAAGTTCAGCTTGGTGGACCTTGTTCATCACTTCTTTACTGAAACCAAAGAAATTTGCAGCTTTGAACACTTCCAGGTTCTGTTCATCTTTGATGGTCTGGATGAGAGTCGACTTCCTCTGGACTTCCAGAACCAGGAGATCCTGACTGATGCTACAGAGTCCACCTCAGTGGATGTTCTGCTGACAAACCTCATCAGGGGGAAACTGCTTCCCTCTGCTCGCCTCTGGATAACCACACGACCTGCAGCAGCCAATCAGATCCCTCCTGAGTGTGTTGGCATGGTGACAGAGGTCAGAGGGTTCACTGACCCACAGAAGGAGGAGTACTTCAGGAAGAGATTCAGAGATGAGGAGCAGGCCAGGAGGATCATCTCCCACATGAAGACATCAAGAAGCCTCCACATCATGTGCCACATCCCAGTCTTCTGCTGGATCACTGCTACGGTTCTGGAGGACGTGTTGGAGACCAGAGAGGGAGGAGAGCTGCCCAGCACCCTGACTGAGATGTACATCCACTTCCTGGTGGTTCAGACCAAAGTGAAGAAGGTCAAGTATGATGGAGGAGCTGAAACAGATCCACACTGGAGTCCAGAGAGCAGGAAGATGATTTCTTCCCTGGGAAAACTGGCTTTTGATCAGCTGCAGAAAGGAAACCTGATCTTCTATGAATCAGACCTGACAGAGTGTGGCATCGATATCAGAGCAGCCTCAGTGTACTCAGGAGTGTTCACACAGATCTTTAGAGAGGAGAGAGGGCTGTACCAGGACAAGGTGTTCTGCTTCGTCCATCTGAGTGTTCAGGAGTTTCTGGCTGCTCTTCATGTCCATCGGACCTTCATAACTTTTGGTAGAGACCTGGTGAAAAAAATACAAACATCAATGAAATCTTTATTTTCCAAGGACCCTGAACCAAAATGTCTTTATCAGAGAGCTGTTGATCAGGCCTTACAGAGTCCAAATGGACACCTGGACTTGTTCCTCCGGTTCCTCCTGGGACTTTCACTGCAGACCAATCAGAGACTCCTACAAGGTCTGTTGACACGGACAGGAAGTAGCTTACAGACCAATCAGAGACTCCTACAAAGCCTGCTGAAACAAATAGAAAGTAGCTCACAGACCAATCAGGAAACAGTTCAGTACATCAAGAAGAAGATCAGTGAGAATGTGTCTGCAGAAAAAAGCATCAATCTGTTCCACTGTCTGAATGAACTGAATGATCGTTCTCTAGTGAAGGAGATCCAACGGTCTCTGAGTTCAGGAAGTCTCTCCACAGATAAACTGTCTCCTGCTCAGTGGTCAGCTCTGATCTTCATCTTAGTGTCATCAGCTGAATATCTGGATGTGTTTGACCTGAAGAAATACTCTGCTTCAGAGGAGGTTCTTCTGAGGCTGCTGCCAGTGGTTAAAGCCTCCAACAAAGCTCTGTAAGGACACAGATTGTTGCTGCTTTTATTTCTGATAGTGAGAAATCTGCTAATAAGGCAAATATAGGCCCGTTTACACTACCCATTTTTAACCGAGACGAGACCAATCCGAGCTCGGTAACCGAGATAACTCTTGAGTGTAAACGGTCAGCAGACTGAACTGAACCGAGCTAGACATAACCGGACCGCGCTAACTGCAGACCAGTTCCTGAGTAGGTCTCAGCCTGTTTTTTTTTTGTTCCGGTTATCTGATAACGAAGAACGCATGAGCAGACCGCGTCATCCCCTTACAGTCAGCTGACTGTCCGCGGGTTTTCCGCCGTGTCTGGCTGCACGTCCCGATTCACACTCCATTCAGACAAATTTCAGACATTCATAATAATACTAGCTTCCTTACCGTGCCACACGATTTCCAGAGATGATTCTGCTTAGCAGTGTGATGAACCTCAGCGTCTGTCGTTGTTTCCTGCATCTGTAAATCCTTCTTAGACATTTGTCTGTCTTATCCACGTCCCAAACGCCGACTCTGTCTGAGCATAACTTCCTGAATGTTACGGGCACCGCCATTTTGATTTGCTTTGTCCCGCCTTCAATCCCAGAAAACAGTAGTACTGCAGATCGTCACTAGGAGGCGATGAGTAACCAAGGAACCGGGATAGTGTGGTGTGTAAACGGTCGTCTCAGCTTGGTTAACTGATCCAAGCTCGGACTAGTCTCGGCTCGGATCTGTTTAACAAGGGTAGTGTAAATGGGGCTATTGATTCATGTTGCTTCAGTTTATTTATAATGAACCAGTTCACAACAAAAGGCAACATAAAGACGTGTAAAATCAGACAGATCCATCAATCTTTCCAAGGAGAACATTGGTGACTGTAAAGAAATCAACAATATTTCTGATGAATCGTTTAATAGCAGATGTTTCTCCCTGTCTCCTCAGACTGAGTGGCTGTAACCTCTCAGAGAAAAGCTGTGAAGCTCTGTCCTCAGTTCTCAGCTCCCAGTCCTCCAGTCTCAGAGAACTGGACCTGAGGAACAACAACCTGCAGGATTCAGGAGTGAAGCTTCTCTCTGCTGGACTGGAGAGTCCAAACTGCAGACTGGAAACTCTCAGGTACAAAGTTCTCCATCCTGTTGAAACCAGACTTCGGTCCATTACCCGCTAAAACATGATGGAAATGTTAGTTCAGTGATAGATTTGTTAACTTTTGTCTGACCTTTATTCCCTATGAATACAAACCAGACACAGTATAGGACACACTGTATAGGAGTGATTCTCAAAGGTTTTATTTTGTGCTCCTTTGAAGAATAGAGTGTGTTAGAATTAGGGCTGTCAGTTTTAGCATGTTATTAACACGTTAACTTTATTAGACCATAACGCCGACAATTTTTTTTGTCACTGTTAATCTCATGTCAAAAAACGCACACTGTTCCCTAACATTATTATTATTATTAATATCATCATCGTTCCCTAATGTTTTGTAATTATGTAATTACCCGCCGCGCTCTCCAGACTGTGTTTGTTTTACCCTCGGTGCTTTCCGTAGTGTCAAGGTTGCTAGAGACTGTAGCAAAACAGACCCACGCTCACTGTTGCCAAGACTATTTATTTCATGATACTTTGGGCTTCTTTTTTCTAAAGTCACTTGTAAATTTAATGAGTCGGGGGTAGCGCGTTTTTTGGGCATGTTTCTGAAAGTGAAATCGCTTATTCGGGCTCTAAAATAAGTGATGAACAGGGGTTATTAAGAGACCTGCTTGCATAAAATATCCAATGGCGGATACAGGCAGGGGCGCGGGGGCGCGCGCACCCCCTTTTTTAGAGCGGGCGGGAATTGGGCGGAAGCTGTTTTTTTTGTTTGTTTTTTTTTTACCTCGAAATGGCCATCGCTCTATTAGTACTATCTTTGATGTGTCAATCAAACAATTCAACCAATCAAATCAACGACTGAAGACAACATGCTAGCCAATTACAGCTGGGGAGGGGCGGGTCGCTTGGTTATACAAATAGCTTCAGAGAGAAGCCGGCAGCGCGGCACGGCTGTGGTCACCGTCTGTGTCAGTGGAGTGGGATAGATATTTGGTCTGATTACCAAATAATTACAAGAAGAGACAAAGAAGCGAGCGAGAGCGAGCTGGAAGCAGCGCTATTAATTTCTGTTTGAAACGTCAGCATTGAAGTCAACACTGGAGTAAACATTGACGCTAGGAGGGTTAGCTAGACAGCTAGGAGGGTAAGCTAGACAGCTAGCAGCACAACGATCTAAACTAAGCAGTAAAACTGCTAAACTGAAGAAACTTGAAACTTGGGTTACTTCAGGTAGAAGGGAACTATATCTCACTATTAGTTTCCATCCCAAACCCAGCATAAAACCTGCCCAACTAAAAAGAAAAAAACAAGCACAAATCTCAAGCTCTCTTATGTTAAAAGCGCAGAAGTATGAAACACATGAGAACATGCCACAGTGTACACAAAATGTCAACCAAATAACACACAAGATAACTTCAACAATCATGACATATCAACCGGAAAAAAACAAAAAGTAAACTTTTATCAATAGCTTCCCAACATGAGTAATAAATCTATCTTAATATCAATGTAATTTCTCTTACAGAATATAGCTCAATCAAACATTTTCACACAGCCATGAAATATTTTTAAGTTGATCAGTAGCAGTGGCGGCTGGTGCTAAAAAAACTGAGGGGGGCGCACACAAACAAACAAATGAAAAACAAACAAAACAAATCTTAAAAAAATAGCACTATTTGAACATGAATTTTGCCCTCCTTTCCTTCGGCCCAGCAAATTTCTCAATTATATTCTTGTTAAAGTCAGTCATCTCTGTGACTAGTCTTTTCTCCATTGACAACATGGCCACTGCATTCAGCCTGTCCTGAGTCATTGAGTTTCTCAGAAAAGTCTTGATTCTTTTCAGAGTTGAAAAGCACCTTTCAGCTTCTGCTGTGGTCATGGGTGTGGTGAGGAGGATCTTCAAGAGCGTGACAGTTTTTGAAAAGACTTCTTCTAGATTGTTTTCCTGATTTTAATAACATTTGCTGCCATTTTTTAAGGCTGTGTTATGAAATGTGTTACAGGATTTTTGTGGGACAAGATTATACAAAATTCAGTAACCAAATGTTTTATTCCCCATTACCCATAAACTTCAGTACAACTTAAATAATAAAATATCTTGCTGACAAACATTATATCAACATACCTACACAATATAGACACAACTAAAGGTATTCCTAACTACAAAGCACATCTTCCTAATATATTAAATAACATTACTATAAACCAGTGTAACAGTGCTTTTCCACAACTCACCTCTGCAGCAATCCTTTCATGGTCTTCTACACTGAGTGTCCGACGCCTCTTCACTGGCTGACTACTACCTACACTGCTTTATCCAACCATGGAGTGGAGAGATCACTTGCCTGCTGCTGAATTTGTAAATTAAGACGATCCGGTCCAAGCTCCTTTATCCTGTTTTTTTTCTTCAAGTGAACGCTTTGTAAAAGCATTTTTTTGTAAAGACAAAACAGAAGTTTCTCTCATTTTGAAACTACACCACTTTGCAAACTTAAACGTGAATCGATCTAACGAACTGCATCTGCGGTAATGAGTCGAATCGGGGATTGTCCAATCACACAATGTTTTTAAAAAAATTAGCCAGTACTGACACTCTACCAGTAATGACACAACAGAATAGGTGTGTCCGGGACGCAGAGCGGTGCGCCCTCTTGAAAACCCTAGATAACCAATTAAAAGTCAGCCTCAGATCACGTGCTTGCCCAAGTTGCTGCGCCTACATTCACTCCCATTAGACCGGCGCCCTGCACATAGGAAAGGAGGAAGCGTGCACAATGTGAGCAATTAAATAGAATTATGTATTTACTATTTTAATAAATTCTAACATGTCTATTGGACACACAGTATGAATAAATACATTTCTAAGTACTTTGCAGTTCAGAAATCATTTATTATCTAAACGATTTAAAGGGGGCGGCCGAGCGCCCCCTACTGGCCAGCCGCCACTGATCAGTAGAACTCAACCCCTCTTGGGGCGTTCACATTGACCAATACAATTTCATAGTGACACTTGATTAACCATTATTCTTTTCTTGTTTTATTATAACAATCAATATTATTCATTATAACTATTATTCATTGAGGATGTCATATTCGACTCATTTAAAAAAATAAATTGACCAGTAAAATGAGTTCAATGAGATGGCATTTTATTAAAAGGGTTTTAGTTTTCTTCCAGGTATAGACAACTATTTTGATATATATTTTGGTAGTAATTCTTTCTAAAAGCCAACAAATGTGAAAAGCTTCCCAAATTTTTACAACCTGCCCATAAGCTATTTTAGTTCCAGCTCAATGTGTTCAAAAGAAGCCTGATTGGGTGCAAACCTGCCTATTTTGGTAACACTGAATACACTATTGCTTTTTGTTAGATTTTTTTAGATTTTGAGATTTTATTAAGAGTTTGTTTCTTAGCACTGTAGGAATAGTCACAGAGCCATTATTCAGCCTGAAGCATGTAAAATGCTTTTTATTTTATTTTTATTTATTTTTTAAGTGTGCCCCCCTGAAAAATGTAATGCCCCTACTATAATTTGTTTCTGCAGCCGGGTCTGTCCGAGCATGAATTTGAATTGCTCACAGCTCAGATGTCGCGTTATTACAACGCGATTAAAACTATTTCCAAGCAACTTGCATATGATGAACAATGAGAGTGAGAAAGAGATCTTTACATCATATAAAGATGATCTACCATCAGGATCAACATTCAAGCAGGAAATTAAGTTGTGGCACACAAAGTGGTCATCATCAGTGGAAAAACCCAGCTCTCTCCCTGAAATTCTAAGGATAACTAATATGAAGTGCTACCCAAACATTTCTATGATTCTTCACCTTCTGTCAGTTATACCTGTTACGAGTGCTTCTGTGGAATGTGCTAACTCAGGCCTTAAAGCAGTGAAAACGTTGCTGAGGTCAACAATGGTACAGGAAAGGTTTGTGGCTTTGCTACTTATGTATGTCCACAAGGACATTCATTTAGACATCAACAAAATCATAGACATATTTACCCAGAAGCATCCCAGAAGGTTGACATTCATAAACCCATTATCATCGTCATCATAAAGTTGAAGGTGTTGTAGAAGAGAACAATATTCTTTGTCAAGTCTTACTGTTCTAATATAGGCATATGGCTTAACTTCACCATACATGTTCATTGGTTTAACTTAAGTTTTTTTTCCTCTTAACATAGTTTATCTCGTTAAAATATATTCACAACTCCTTTATCACTTGAACCATAACAAACTGTTCTGAGTCCTTGGGTCTTTCTAAGTATTTTTTTTTCTTAATATAGTTTATCTGGATGAAAAAAATTGTTAAAATGCATGTATATTAAAAAATCATTTATCATTTCAACCATACCAAACCATTCTTAAGTCCTTGGGTCTTTTTATTTATTTAATTTTACTAAATAAATATAATTTCCGGAAATAAAGAAAATCTTTGTTTGATTAATTGTTGATAAGGATAATTTTTTCTTCAAACTACTTTTTAACCTTGTGCATACTGTAAAAACCAAGAAATTTTGTCTTAAAAATAATTTTTCAATTACAATAATGTAATCATGCTAATTCCACTTATGTTCATCCAAAAAAATGATTATCAATTCAAAAACCCTTAGATGACCCTTTGAAAAATCCTGGATCCGCCCCTGATATCCCTCCGCCATTGGAGCCGAGGGAGTAAATGCAGAGAGAGCAACTCTGCCCGTTAGAGGTGTGCGATACTGGGAATTTTTAATCGATCCATACCAAGTAAATACAGGGGCAGTATCGCCGATATCGATCCGATACCGATACTTTTAACATTTATGCTTGATGTATCATGAAACTGTTGACCTTCCGGGTTTTGTGATTTTTATTTTATTATTACAATTAAATTATAATAATAATTATGTTATGTTCAGTGTTTTTTCCTAATCCACCTCTTATATCTTTCAATCCTAATGTAACTTTCTCTGTGTTGTGTGCACCTGCCTGTTGCTTTAATCCTATAATTTTCCCCGCTGTGGGATAAATAAAGGATTAGCTAGTGTTATCTTAAATAACACTTTTTAATGGGATAAATGTAACAGGTTCTTTCAAGGTCTTAATTACATTTTCTGTGTGGGCTCCAATAACATATGATAGATAAGATCTACTTTAAAAAGTTAACATGAACTGCTGCTGAAGATGACCACTCTGATCTACCTGGATGTTCTCCGGAGGACTGAAACGCCTCAGTCAGTGACGTCAGTCTGTGGGTCTGGTCTGTTGGGGCAGTGAGAGAAGTTTCCTGTCACTGGATGTTTCCTTGCTCATGGTTTTCCACATGCTTAGATAAATTTGTTGTGTTTCCACTGAATTTAACCGGCTTTTTACAAACCATGCAGCTTAATTTCATTTACGGTATTAAAAGAGGCGCCATGCGCGGTGGTTGTTTGTGTGTGTTGAGTGGAAAGAGCATAGTGGGCGGGCCAGGCTGAGCCTGCACGCTGATTGGCTGGCGCCGCTGAGCCATGTAGGAGAGGGGGAGCAGCAGAGCGCCGACACAGAAGGGGAGACTTTGGTGGATCTGCTGCAGTCAGCGCGCACAGGACAGAATAAAAAGGATCGATCCTGTTACAAGAATATTGTTCAATATCGATACCCGCGTTGGTATCGATAGTATCAATTCTAGGATCGATCCGCCCACCTCTACTGTCCGTATTTTTTGCAGTTTACTGTTGCAATAACATGTGATAACTGCTGAAAGTAGATTAGGCGGGGCAGAGATTGGTTCTGAATGTAACATTGCAGAAACCCAACCCATAAACCATACTTCAATGCTTATTCATTTGTTGTCTCTGTATTTGACAAACTAAGGCTGAACCACGGTGCCAAACGAAGTACCTGGAGTTACTAAATAGTTGCTAAACAGTCTCTTTCAAGGGTATTAAGCTCCTGCACAGTTACAAGCAAAGTGTAAGACTGGAATGACCTGGAAATTTAAAACCTTTTTCCAGCCCTAAACTGTATGAATATGGATATAAACAGCGAGCAAAAATATTCATAGAAGTTATTGTTGTTGGTGTGAAAGCTCAGAATTAGATGTGGGTGAGAGAGTCGGAAAAAATTAACAAAAAACAAAACTTATGACTTTATGGAAATGTAAATTTTTTTATTAATTTTTTTTGTATATGCATAATACCATGTCTATCTTTGTTGAAAAGGCGAAAAAATATATCGACATGAAAACAGGTATTTATTTACACATTAGTTTATACATTGTGTAAAAATCAGAGCGTCATGGCAAGTGATTTAGCCATTATAGGCCAGAGTTTAACATTTTATGGCACTAGGATGTTTTTATTCCAATACTGAAAAGTGGCCAGGTATCGGGTATCGGGGCAAAAAAATGGCATCAGCGCAACATTAATAATAATAATAATAATAATAATAATAATAATAATAATAATGCATCAAACTTATATCGTTCTTTTTGGATACACAAAGTCGCTTTGAAAAGCAATTTTTAAAAACACAGACCATACTCGAAAATTAGACTACAGAAAAGCATGTTTAAATATGTAGGATTAGTAGTTCTGTAATGAGTCTGAGTTCTTTATGGTTTGGGGTGGCAGCAGCAAAATTCTGGTCCCCAAAAGCCGTTGATCTGATGATTACTCAGAATCCATTTAAAATTGAAATACATTATATTAAATAAACAATATTTCTGATGAATTGTTTAATAGCAGATTTTTCTCCCTGTCTCCTCAGACTGAGTGGCTGTAACCTCTCAGAGAGAAGCTGTAAAGCTCTGTCCTCAGTTCTCAGCTACCAGTCCTCCAGTCTCAGAGAACTGGACCTGAGGAACAACAACCTGCAGGATTCAGGAGTGAAGCTTCTCTCTGCTGGACTGGAGAGTCCAAACTGCAGACTGGAAACTCTCAGGTACAAAGTTCTCCATCCTGTTGAAACCAGATTTCTGTCCATTACCTGCTAAAAACATGATGGAAATGTTAGTTCAGTGATAGATTTGTTAACTTTTGTCTGCTAAAAAGTTTATGTAAATATAAGTTTATTGACATTATTCATCATTCAAAAAACTGTAATTTTGACACTGTACAATATTTACAGTTTCTGTCCTGAAATATTTACACATATATTAAACAACCTATACAGCAACATATATTATATCTCTAATGTACATAACACTACTTTATATTGTACTGTATATATTTTTGATTATCTGGCATTTTGATATGAGTGCACTGGTTGGAGCTGGCTTTAATCTCGTTGTACATGTGTGGAACATGATGTACAAACACAATAATAAACTGATTCTGATATATTATTCATCTACAGACAACTATACGTTACCTCAATGCAGAGAAGCTGAAGGCAACTACCTGGGCCCCCACCAGTAAGGGGACCCACTGGTTACCCAGCCATTTAACACTACCCATCAATTATTTATGTGTGTTTAAATAAAATTATTAAGATTTACAATCACAAAGGTAACAGAAAAATGTAACATAATGCATCATCAACTTCTGCTCCCCTTTCCATTTACTAAAATGGACTATTCCGTCCCAGCACATAAAGATCCCAGAATGCAGTGTGCTGATTGAGCAGCAGGAGAGATGAGAACAGAGAAAGATGAAGCAGAGCTATCAAAGCACAGCTGGAAGCAGAAAAAGTGAGAGAAAAGAAAAAGGTGTTGTTCTACCAAAATGGTCTGAAGCCCTGGATGTTTTCTAAACAGCCCCAGATCTCATGAAGAAAGACATTTAGATATTTGTTAAAAAGATGGATTAAACCCAAAAATGACATTTGGATTAGGTAAACTAAAAACAATCGCATTAGTTTTTATTGTATTCCATATAGTCACTACCTGCTCCACCATAACCTGGCAATGAGTCAAAAGAAAAAGAAGACAGAAAAGATTATTTATGCACAGGCAACACCACGACTGCTCAACTACTCTCACAACCAGGACCAAGTGTTTTTGAAGGTCAAGTTGTTTGTTTGGGCTTGAATTTCATTCTGAGAGAAATAATTTAATTATCTCTCAGTTTCCCACAATAAAGCGGAATATTAGTGGTAGATAGTTTGTCCTTTCCATGTCCCAGTTTCCTGGTCATCACGTCTGCCAGAGTTGATTCAGCACATCCCAAACACACGCAGGCCAGAGCCCAGAGTGACAGGGAAACTAGTGATGAGATAGCAAGAGAATGAGAGGCAGTAAGTGGGGAAAATATGGGAAAAGTTTAACAAAGAGTAGAAGAAAGGGAGCGCACTGAAAGACTGGATCTGACCTCAGATGGGAGATTTCTCAAAGACATTCTGCTGATTCTGCAAGTGTGACATATGTGCTCACCATACGCTGCTAATGCCACTGATCCAAACCACTGCTTTATTCTTTATCTCAGCTTCAATTATTGACTCCAATTAGATTAAAAAAATATTAAAGCGATCTAGACACCAGAACAATGGTTCTACTGGGACAACCAGTTAATTTTTGGTATTTTAGGTCCAGTTTGAATTTCCCTTAAAGCTAGAACCTTCTGCAGAGTTTGTGTCAGTTTGCAGTTTCCAACCCAGTGAAGCTCTAGTCAGGATTCATCCGTTTAAATGTGTCAGATGTTACTTTTTATTACCTACAGAACAAAATACAGTTTGATTTCTATTTTTTGCTTATTAAAACAACATCTTGTGTTGAATTGTGTGTCTGCAGCTTGTCAGGCTGTCTGGTCTCAGAGGAAGGATTTGCTTCTCTGGTCTCAGCTCTGAGCTCCAACCCCTCCCATCTGAAAGAGTTGGACCTGAGCTACAATCATCCAGGAGACTCAGGAGTGAAGCTGCTGTCGGCTGGACTGAAGGATCCACACTGGAAACTGGAAAATCTCAGGTATGGAGGAATAAAGTTATAGAGGTACTTTATGACAAAGTTTGAACTGATTTTACAGATCATAAATCAAACATCTTCAATTAAATCCCACATTCCCTCTCCTACTACTCTTATTACTTGCAGTTAGAATAATTGCAGTTGTATTTAAATAAATCTAATGGTTAATTAGGAATAATTTAATGCAGCATCCCACAGTGGGAAGATTCAAGATGATGATGCAAATCCTGGCATGATGCTCTCGTAGTGGATATTAATAATTATCAATTAAGTAAGCACACCACTAATTTTTAATTAAGAGAAAAGATGCATCTTTGTCTTTGTATGTTATTTAATTCAAAGGTGAGAAACGTCTGAATGTTCCTGTCCCCTAATGCCTCCTAAATGCTGACAACCCAGGGTCCAGACCAGGAAGCAGAGCCGTAGTTTAACACTCCTCTCTGCAGCTTCTGTACTGTTATCCACCCATTACCCTATTGAAACGGTGTCTTTCCCACAGCCAAAACTGAACAGATCAAAGACGGATTTAAAAGGAGCAAATCATAAAAATCTAATAAAGATCAGTATGACTCAACTTGAACCAAAAAATAAAACAATTAAATGTGGTCTATTGAATATAAGGTCTAAAATTTTAGCTTCATCTAAACCTTCTACCTGTATGTTAGACCCAATCCCAACCAAGTTGTTTAAGGCAGTATTCCCTTTGATCAGTGGTCCTATCTTAGACATGATTAATCTATACTTAGTAAATGGATATGTAGCCTACCACAGGCTTTTAAAGTAGCTGTTATTAAACCTTTACTGAAGAAACCATCTCTTGATCAAGATGAGTTAGTAAATTACAGACCTATATCTAATCTTCTTTTCTTATCTAAAATTCTTGAGAAAGTAGTTGCTAATCAACTTTGTGAACATTTACAAAGCAATGACCTACTTGAGGAGTTTCAGTCAGGCTTCAGAGCTCATCATAGCGCTGAAGCAGCTCTGGTGAAGGTCACTAATGATATTCTCATGGCCTCAGATAATGGACTTGTGTCTATACTTGTCCTGTTAGATCTCTCTGTGGTGACTTTAATGCACATGGAATATTATGGGGAGGAAACAGAACAGATGGAAATGGAGAAATGGTAGAAGAACATTTAGAGGCTAATAATTTATTCTGTTGAATGATGGAAGATGGACCAGAACAGATGTTCATCCATGAAATGGATCAGTCCTTGATTTAACACTAGTGTCCAGGAATATTTCAGCTGGTTGTGAAATGGGATTTATTAGACGACTCGTCTGCAGGCAGAGATCATTACCCAATTTTCTGTAATATTCTCCTCACTAAGAACGGCTCAGAGGGAAAATTAAAGGGCGGAGGGTCTTTAATGGTGCTGACTAGGAACTCAGAATATATTTGTGAAAGAGAAGTTCACCAGTGAGATTCACATGATGAAACCCATTTTAAATTAAATTTTATTGAGTTTTTTCATTTTCTAAACAACAAAAAGAGAAAAAGAACAACAACCAGATCATCAAACAGTCTTGGGTCAGAGCTGTGTTGTCACAAAGTCTCAGATCCTCCATCTAACAATGATCCAATTATTAATTACTATTTATAGTTTTATTGTGTAACCCACCTATGAGTTATCAAATGTATTATGAAACTAGGTCCGAACAGAGCCTGACTGAATTAACTCAAACAGCCACAATAAAACACAGACACGAAAGGGTTGCAAATATGAAATGTAGTTTAGTAGAAAACTTGTCGACATAAAAGGTAATAACATATATTGGCATACAAGAAAATTATAAACAGAAAGGCACCTTTAAATCCCCAATGTCTTCGTTTACCCCTAGGGCTTTGTCCTCCTTTATTGGTAACTGAGTCTGTCTAATGGAGTGCACTCCTTAATCCTATTTCTCAGTTCAAATATCCATGCAGGTTGCTTGGGACAGTCCTACCACAGCAGATAATCCATCTGCTCTCTACGAGTGTGTGTAGATTCTGGTTCCACGGCTCAATTGGGTTGGCTCGCCATCTTACAGATTCTTCTCCATGGCTCTTTACCATACATCAAAAGACCTGACCTGCATTTACAAAACAGGCTTAAGTCTCTAGTTTAAGTCATGACTTTTAGTTTTCAGTTTTCTTCGATTCTCTTTAGCTTTACTATGCAAACAGTTTACCTAATGATACAACTGAGAACTCTTTCAGTTCAAACAACACTGGTAAGGCACAGTTGCACAGTATCTATCAGAAAATAACTGTGTGGTTATTTCACCTCAACAGAACATTTCCTTAATATACTCTTATAATACAAAAATAAAATAAATCAACTGATTAGTCAGCATTTAAATAATTAAATGTCACATTTGGTACACATTTAACAAAAAAATAATTAAAATCTATAACTTAAAACAATAGCATTTATTTGGGTTAATAAGTTGCTTTCTTTACCATTTAAATTGACCATTCCAATTACCTTGCTATATTAAACAATAACAATCAACATGTCAGCAGCCAAAATCTCTCACCGATTTGCATATACACTTCCAGAGTGTGATGTCACCGTTCAATCCCAGCGCGGTCAAAAGGCTTGTCCGCTGCCTGCAATTTAGCATGAGCTAATTAGCACTTAGCAGCTAATGACTAGCATCGCCAATAATGCCAAAAAATAATTCTCACCACCGTTCCAGCACTTGTTCTCTATAGTCCAAAGTGGCACTGGACTACTCCCAAGTCGCACCACCACAGACAACAGCAGAACGTTTCACTTAACTCCCGTACTTATTACGTTTTTTTTTCAAGGAACTCTTGTGTGGTGTCTCTGTGCTCGGCTTCCGACGAAAAAGGAAGCAGACAAGCAGCGCGCAGACACAGTGACTGAACGTGACACCTCATTGGCTGCTGCATGTGTACATGAACTCTGCTTGTTTAAGCCAAGTGACGTTACATGGCCTTTTCACTCGCTTTTCTTAATACAACATGGAAACTAATAATGATACAAAAGATTAACTACAAAAATAAATAAATGAAAGTGTGAACAAAAATAAAAATTATAACATTTATAGTTTTTATGTACAAATCATTTACCGTAAATCGAATCTTTTAGTCAAACCAGGTTTTTACGCCTGGGTTACAATTGCATCAGTAACATTACTGCAGGTTCCCAACGCCTATAGAACACATTCATTTAAAATCTGGTCAGGTTGGTTCTTCTCTCCATTTGGTACCTGGCCCAAACTTTCAGCACCACCAGTTGTAGGATGGAGGTTCTGCCTTCAACCAATCAGTTGATCTGCATTTAAAGACTGCAGTGATCAGCAGATTGAAGAGGTAGAACTTTGTTGGTCCCACTGACCGTCTGAGGTGAGACCCAACAATGCAGAACTGGGTTCTGGTGAGATGTTGGCTTTAAAAGCTGCTTTGAAGCCTCAGATCCATCCATTCAGAACTCATCCAGCTTAGATCAGGACCATGTAGCCTAGATCAGTGGTTTTCAATAGGTGAGGCGAGCCTCCCCTGGGGGGCGCCAAAGAGTCACAGGAGAGGAGCGAAGAAATATAAGACAGCGCTGCCGCTCAACTCTGTGAAACCGGTCATCAGCATCTGAACGGGCTGCATGATCAGTTCTGAGAGTATTTTGGAGAGGAGCCACTGGGAAACCAGTGGGTCAGAAACCCCTTCTCTTTCCCACCCACAGTCCGTGATGAACTGAACATCCAAGAGGAGGAGGCTCTTGTTGAGCTCAGCTCAAATGTGGACTTAAAACAGAGACTGGTGGAAATGCCGATTACGCGATTCTGGTTGAGTGTCGAGAGCGAGTTTCCCCATGTGTCCACCAAAGCCATGAGTCCTGATGCCCTTCACCTACAAAAGCGAATACCGGTCATGGCTACAAGGGCAGGATGACTTGCTGCTGTTTCTTTCTTCTCTACAACCCAACATAGAACAGCTTTGCACATCAAAGGCGCGTCCTCATTGTTCACATTGAGAATGCTTGAGAACATGATTGTTAAAATAGCAACAGGTTTAAATTGTGTATAATTGGCCTAAAAAGTAAATCACAATATGGAATATGTTGACGTCTGTTAAATTCAGGTAATTTTTTTTATTTTTATTATTTCAGTTGACGTCTCCTGTTGACGTGAGTTCAGTTTGACGTTGGCGTCTGTTTAGTTCAGTTTGTCTGCTGTTGAAAACAATTGTTTATGAATTTGCTAGTTATCTTTACCTATTCCAAGGGGAGGCTCACATTCAATGAATTAGAAAACCCCTGGCCTAGTTAAATAAGAAATGTAGTAAATTGTCTATGAAGTAAACAATAATAAACAATAAATAGTTTAAACATGGTTCATTAATTTATTCTTGCTTTATTAAAAGTATTCATCTTTAAAATATGTTAACAATGTGTTTAAACATCTATTTGCATAGTTGTAGTTAATTTTAATAACTGTACATGTGAGAAGTGTATTTTCCTACGCTGAGGCAGTCAGTGAATGCATCATGAGTTTGGGTGAGAGAGCGCAGCAGAGAAGCCGAGAGATCCGGTTCTGCGGTCATAAGTCAACATCTCCATGTTAAACTGGCTTGTCTTTAGACTATAAACAGTAATGTGTGTCGTGGTTTGTCCCCACAATGATCCACAGTGAGTCAGTGAGCTTTAGTCCGAGGTAGAAGACACTGAAGTTTCTACTCGAAGCTTTTTAGACTGTGTTTAGCCGCTAGCTTAGCATAGCAACTAGCCGATGCTAACAAGCTAGCTAATGGATTCTAGGCTAACTCAGGTGGACCGAGGAGCTTGTAGAGGATCGTTACCCAACCGGACAACGAGAGATTGGACCCAGCTAGAACTGTGAGCCCCCCGGAAGCTTTTAGAGGACCTCTAGAAACGTTGGAGACAAGGACCAAAAGTTAAGAGAGAATATGTTAATTTTTGGGGGTCTGGGGGCAGAGTTTATAGAAACTCTGTTCCAGTCTACTGATCTCCATTTATTCACTGGAGTGCTGATTGGCCCGAAAAACTGAAGTCACTGGCCGCCATCTTGCTACTCCCTACTCTCACAGAACCCCATAGGATTTGGTTGCAACAACAAGCAGTTTTCTGGCTGAGTGAAAACATTTCACAGGTAATTCTACAGTCAGTGGATGTACTAACACTATCAACTACTCGGAAATTATGTGCTGAAATATTTACATGTTATTCATTTTATATATATATATATATATATATATATATATGTATATATGTATATATATATGTATATATATATGTATATATATATATATATCTATATATGTGTCTCTCTGTATATATCTCTCTCTCTATCTCTCTCTGTGTCTCTCTGTATCTATCTATCTATCTATCTCTATCTCTGTCTTTCTCTCTCTCTTCTCTCTGTCTGTCTCTATGTATATGTCTCTCTCTGTCTGTCTCTCTCTCTCTCTCTCTCTCTCTCTCTGTCTCTCTCTCTCTCTCTCTCTCTCTGTGTCTCTGTCTCTCTCTCTCTCTCTCTGTTTCTCTCTCTCTCTCTCTCTCTCTCTCTCTCTCTCTCTCTCTCTCTCTCTCTCTCTCTGTCTGTCTGTCTGTCTCTCTGTCTGTCTATCTGTCTTCTGGTCTGGAGATCTCTCTCTCTCTCTCTCTCTCTCTCTCTCTCTCTCTCTCTCTCTCTCTCTCTCTCTCTCTCTCTCTCTCTCTCTCTCTCTCTCTCTCTCTCTCTCTCTCTCTCTCTGTTGCTCTCTCTCTCTCTCTCTCTCTGTGTCTCTCTCTCTCTCTCTGTCTCTCTCATGTCTGTCTCTCTCTCTCTCTGTCTCTCTCTCTCTCTCTGTCTCTCTGTCTGTCTCTCTCTCCTCTCTCTGTCTCTCTACTCTCTCTCTGTCTCTCTGTCTGTCTCTCTCTCTCTCTCTCTGTCTCTCTACTCTCCTCTCTCTTCTCTCTCTGTCTGTGGTGTCTCTCTCTCTCTCTCCTCTCTCTGTCTCTCTCTCTCTGTCTCTCTCTCTCTGTCTCTCTCTCTGTCTCTCTCTCTGTCTCTCTCTCTCTGTTGCTCTCTCTCTCTCTCTCTCTCTCTCTGTCTCTCTCTCTCTGTCTCTCTCTCTGTCTCTCTCTGGTCTGTGTCTCTCTCTCTGTCTCTCTCTCTGTCTCTCTCTGTCTGTGTCTCTCTCTCTCTCTCTCTCTCTCTCTCTCTCTCTCTCTCTCTCTCTCTCTCTCTCTCTCCTCTCCTCTCTCTCTCTCTCTCTCTCTGTGTCTGTGTCTCTATCTGTCTCTCTCTCTCTGCTCTATCTATCCACCATCCCTATATAGCCTGGAAACAGGCCTGCAACGTAGGGTTAGCTTGGTGTTTGCTGGCTTTAGCTTTAATTAATCAGCATTTAAGCAAATATTATTGAACTGTGATTTTAGATTGACACCCTGAGTGTTTTTATTTTAGTGTTTTATGCAGAGAAGCACTTGTTACTTGTCTTTATTTCATTAAAAGGTCCTAAAGTAGATTTATTTTATTCACCTTTTTATCTTCCTAAATAAAAGGGGGAACATTAACACTTTATACCAGGGGTGTCCAAACTTTTTTAGTGAGGGCCAAATCCAGAAAACTAAACAAAGGGCCACACTAGAGGTGCCATATTGCCACATGAATACTGTGTGTATTTCTAAGTCAGCTATAATGTGAAGAACATTGCAGGCAGTGGGAGCAGTGATGCTGTCCTTTGATTGAAGGATGGCTGACATGTCAGCAGAAAGTTTGGTGGTTGAGACACGAAGGACTTCACAGAGATGCTGTCAGTCATTCTGCTTCTCAGTCTGCTTTTGTTATGATTTAACAGAGAAAATCTTTGTTCACATCTGGATGTTGAGCCCAACAGGCTCATCATTGTTTCTGCGTGGCGTCTCATCAGAGGAAACTTGGCATTATCCAAACTCTGAAAGAATTCAGGGAGGGAGAGAAGCTGATGTTGACTCTGCAGAGAATCATCACATTGCATCAGTTCTGACTGCAGACTCTCTTCCACTTCTTCTGCATCCACCAGGAAGGAGGTGGAGAACAGCTGGATTTGTTTTTTAATGACAGAAAAGTCTTGGAGACGCTGGTTGAATTCTGTCACCAGAGATGCAATCACAGACACATATTTCTCATTTTTAGCAGAAAGGTCGGCCTTTGGAAAAGCAGACGTGATTTCAGACAGAGCAGGGAAGTGTGCAGCATTAAAGCCTCGTAGTTGTGTCTCAAAGAGGCGGAGCTTTACCCAGAAGGCTTTCAGGTGTGCATACAGGTGTGGCACCAGCTGTTCTTTGCCTTGTAGCTTCTTGTTCAGTGTATTCAGACGATGCATAAGATCAACTAAAGATGCCAGGTCTGCCAGCCACAGAGGGTCACTTAGTTCATGAAGAGGTCGGCCCTTCTCTTTTAAAACCTGCTCCATTTCTGATCTCAGCCAATCAGAGCGCTGCAGCACAGAGCACGTGAATTTCCCACAGCGACACTAAATCCACTGCAGGTTGTAATGTTTCATCATCATCATCATCATCATCATCATCATCATCATCATCATCATCATCATCATCATCATCATCAGAGCCCAGGTGTCTGTCTGCTCTCAGCTCTTCTTTCTTTCTCTGGATTTTTACAACAAGTGGACGTGTCCAAATGTTGGACTGGTCCTTTCTCAGTGGAGGACAATGTGTGTCTGAGAGACATGTAATGTCCATGTTTGCTGCTGAAAGAGACTGATGGTCTGACCCCCCTCCTCCTTTCAGGGTGGAGCCTGCTGGAGTCCGATGGTTGACACCAGGTCTGAGGAAGTGTAAGTGTGTTTTTCATTTGATTCATGACAACAAAGCAGCTCACATTCAACCATCTTCAAACTGTCCATCACTCATTCAGGAGTCATCATCAAAGTGTCAATAAATGATCAATAACTGCAGCTGGATTGTCTTTGTTCTCTCCATCAGATTCCTGTCAACTCACAATCAACACAAACACAGTGAGCAGATTCCTCAAACTGTCTGAAGACAACAGGAAGGTGACATTTGTGGAGGAGCTTCAGTCATATCCTGATCATCCAGACAGATTTGATGATGTTTATCAGCTGCTGTGTAGAACTGGTCTGACTGGTCGCTGTTACTGGGAGGTCGAGTGGAGAGGAGACGTTAATATATCAGTGAGTTACAGAAGAATCAGGAGAAGAGGAGACAGTTTAGACTGTTGGTTTGGAGATAATGATCAGTCCTGGAGGCTGAACTGCTCTGATGATGGTTACTCTGTCTATCACAATAACAGAGAAACATCTATCTCCTCCTCCTCCATCTCCAACAGAGTAGCAGTGTATGTGGACTGTCCTGCTGGTATTCTGTCCTTCTACAGAGTCTCCTCTGACTCACTGATCCACCTCCACACCTTCAACACCACATTCACTGAACCTCTGCTTCCTGGCTTTGGGTTCTTCTGGTTCAGTTCTGGTTCCTCAGTGTTTCTGTGCTGATTGAGTCTAAAGAGTCTCCTCCTGTCAGAGAAAGCCTCTCCCTGTTGAACAGATAGTTCAGTCTGTTCATGTCTGTCTCTTTCACTCAGAAACACGTTTTCACATTCATGGATTCAATCTGTTTCTTTGTGAAACTCTTCTAAATGATTCCTTGGAAACTTCTTCCTCTTCCAGTCCTTTAAAGATGGAAGCTGGGATTATTCCAGGATCCACATGTTGTTTTTCTGCCTGTTTCCAGTCAAAGCTTCACTCTGAATATCAGCATGTTGACTTTCTCTCTTGGTTTTTTACTTTCATTCATCAGTCAGATTTCATTGAAATGTTGGCCAGTTTTTCTCAATCTCTGGACATTATCTGTTTCTGTTGGCTCCTATTTTTATAAACACTTTTTACATTCACATGTTAAATCTTCCTTTTGTAGATTTGCTGCAGTTCTACTTCATGTGTTTTAATGTGAAATAAACAGATTTTCTTCTTCTGTGTTTGATTCATTTGCTGCTCATTATCTTCTGTTCCTCTGATCAATTTTCAATATTTCAATAAAACTCTGATGCTTGTTTCAATAAAACAGATTTTAACTATAAGCACTGACTTTCAAAACGTCCTAATTTACAGTAAAACATTTCCATCTTCTTTCTGACATGTTTTTAAATGACAGGTTTTGTTCTTTAGTTGAATAAATCAGCAGCAGAAACTCAAAGCAATGATGAAATGATATTTCTGCTCCATCTTTCCAAACCTTAAAAACACGTTGAGAATGAAAGAAGAGCCGACGCTGACAGTCTGGGACTAAAATCAGCTTCTTTACTTCCAAACTGCTGACTTGGACAGACTGAAGACCAGTTTTTACTTTTCTAGCTAAACTCCTGCGGCACCAAACCAGAAGCTGAACCAACACCAACAACAGAACCACATGGAACATTTCCACATCACAACTTCTTCCTATTCTGGACTTTTAGTTTGACACAGGAAACGTGTAAACGTGCACACAGAGCCACAGCGTGCACGGCGTCCTGCTGCTCCTCTTAAAGGGACAGTCCCACATTTTCAGCTTCAGGTTCCTGTTCCAACGGTGTCCAGCTCCAGTCCTGGAGGGCCGGTGTCCTGAAACTTTTAGAGGTTCTCTGGTCCATCACGCCTGAATCAAATGGAACAATCAGCTCCTCAGTCTGCAGTCAGGTTCTCCAGAATCCTGATAATTACCGGATTATTTGACTCAGGCGTGTCGGACCAGGGACACAAATAAAAGTTGCAGGACACCGGTGCTGTGCTAAATTCTGTTACCCTGTGAAAATCTGTCCCCCCTGTGTCGGGAGCGCGCATTGCAGCCAGACAGGCCACAGACATATATACGTAGACGCGTCATAGGGCGCCGGTTCGCACGTCAACGTCACCGCCATATTGTATGTGGCAGAAAAAGGTTGAGTTCTGTTATTGTGAACGTGGATCAGAGAAGATGCCTCATTCCTGTGCTGCAATAAACACACACACACACACACACATTATATATATATATATATATATATATATATATATATATATATTGTGTATATATTGTATATATATATATATATATTAGGGCTGGGCAAGTTAACGCGTTAATTTCGCGTTAACTCATTAGACTATTAACGGCGATATTTTCTTTAACGCGCGTTAACGCATGTTGCTCATATGCTTTTATTTTGTGAAGGTCTGTTGCTGCGGTGTAGGGGTTTGAATCAGAACAGTAGGTGGCGATAATGCGCCAATAACCTCGCTGTCAGCCCAGCCTCAGATTCAAAGAGGAAGAAAGGTGCTGGCCGGAAAAAAACAAAGCTGACATGCGGAAGGCGGTGTTTCCCGCAGGTACCGCGAGCGAGCTTAGGCGAGGCGAGGCGGTGAGTTGGCGGCCGGAACAAGTTTTGTGCGGAGCGGAGCGGGGGGGGGTCTGCATCGACGCCGTCGGTGAAGTCGCTTCTCGTTTCAAAGTATCCATGTATTTTTGCCTGTTTTCCCCCTGCCATTCACTATTTGCGCGCGAGAAAACAACAAAAACACACGTGTTAACGTCAAATAAACATGCAAGCATATCGAGTTAGCAAGCATTTCAGTTTAAAGTTCTTCCAGCATGGAATATGACAGAAACAAGTTAGTTGTAACCACTGCCAAGTTAAACTTTGGTATTGAACATAAAATGGTAATGCTGCTCCCTGCTGTTACCTCAGAAATTGCCTGTTTTTGGTAGATTTTTTTCCCCATAAAGAGAATTCCCTGTCAGTGGCAATAAGCTTTAATTTATTATTATTGCTATTTTTTGTTTTACATGTTTAAGTTGAGCTTTACACTAAATATGTGTTACTGATAAGTGCTACAAATGTTACAACACTTTTGTTCATATGGCAGCAGAACATTAAAATAAAAGTGCTCTTTACAGTACTTTTGAATTCATTCTTGGAGTTTGTAAATACAATGCGATTAATCGCGATTAATCAGTGCGATTAATCGCGATTAAATATTTTAATCGTTGCCCAGCCCTAATATATATATATATATATATATATATATATATATATATATATATATATATATATATTGTGTATATATTGTATATATATATATATATCCGTCCGTCCGTCCGTTGTCTTCCGCTTATCCGGGGTCGGGTCGCGGGGGCAGCAGCTTCAGTAGGGAGGCACAGACGTCCCTCTCCCCAGCCACTTGGGCCAGCTCCTCAGGAGGAATCCCAAGGCGTTCCCAGGCCAGCCGGGAGACATAGTCCCTCCAGCGTGTCCTGGGTCTTCCCCTGGGTCTCCTCCCGGTGGGACGTGCCCGGAACACCTCTCCAGGGAGGCGTCCAGGAGGCATCCTGACCAGATGCCCGAGCCACCTCAACTGGCTCCTCTCGACGTGGAGGAGCAGCGGCTCTACTCTGAGTCCTCCCCGGATGACTGAGCTCCTCACCCTATCTCTAAGGGAGAGCCCAGACACACTACGGAGAAAACTCATTTCAGCCGCTTGTATCCGGGATCTCGTTCTTTCGGTCACGACCCAAAGCTCGTGACCATAGATGAGGGTAGGAACGTAGATCGACCGGTAAATCGAGAGCTTCGCCTTTTGGCTCAGCTCTCTCTTCACCACAACGGATCGGTACAGCGCCCGCTTCACAGCAGACGCTGCACCAATCCGCCTGTCGATCTCCCGCTCCATCTTCCCCTCATTCGTGAACAAGACCCCAAGATACTTGAACTCCTCCACTAGGGGCAGGACATCCTCCCCAACCCGGAGAAGGCACTCTACCCTTTTCCGGTTCAAGACCATGGTCTCGGATTTGGAGGCACTGATTTTCATCCCGGCCGCTTCGCACTCGGCTGCGAACCGTTCCAGTGAGAGCTGTAGATCACGCCCTGATGAAGCCAATAGGACCACGTCATCCGCGAATAGCAGAGACGCAATCCTAAGGCCACCAAAGCGGATCCCCTCAACACCTTGGCTGCGCCTAGAAATTCTGTCCATAAAAGTTATGAACAGAATCGGTGACAAAGGGCAGCCTTGGCGGAGTCCAACTCTCACCGGAAACGAGTCCGACTTACTGCCGGCAATGCGGACCAGACTCTGACACCGGTCGTACAGAGACCTGACAGCCCTTATTAAAGGGTCCGGTACTCCATACTCCCGGAGTACCCTCCACAGGATCCCCCGGGGGACACGGTCGAATGCCTTCTCCAGATCCACAAAGCACATGTAGACTGGTTGGGCAAACTCCCATGCCCCCTCAAGAATCCTGCTGAGGGTGTAGAGCTGGTCCAGTGTTCCACGGCCAGGACGAAAACCACACTGCTCTTCCTGAATCCGAGATTCGACTATCCGACGGACCCTCCTTTCCAGAACCCCTGAATAGACCTTACCAGGGAGGCTTAAGAGTGTGATTCCTCTGTAGTTGGAACACACCCTCCGGTCCCCCTTTTTAAATAGGGGGACCACCACCCCAGTCTGTCAATCCAGGGGAACTGCCCCCGATGTCCACGCAATGTTGCAGAGCCGCGTTAACCAACACAGCCCCACAACATCCAGAGCCTTAAGGTACTCAGGGCGAATCTCATCCACCCCCGGAGCCTTGCCACCGAGGAGCTTTTTAACAACCTCGGCAACCTCAGCACCAGAGATGGGAGAACCCAACCCAGAGTCCTCAGGCTCTGCTTCCTCAATGGAAGACATGTTGGTGGGATTAAGGAGGTCTTCGAAGTATTCCGCCCACCGACGCACGACGTCCCGAGTCGAGGTCAGCAGCACACCACCCCCACTGTAAACAGTGTTGGTACTGCACTGCTTCCCCCTCCTGAGACGCCGGATGGTGGACCAGAATCGCTTCGAAGCCGTACGGAAGTCTTTCTCCATGGCCTCTCCGAACTCTTCCCACGCCCGAGTTTTTGCCTCGGCGACCAGCCGAGCCGCCTGCCGCTTCGACTGCCGGTACACATCAGCTGCTTCCGGAGTCCCACAGGCCAAAAAAGCCCGGTAGGACTCCTTCTTCAGCTTGACGGCTTCCCTCACCGCTGGTGTCCACCAGCGGGTTCGAGGGTTGCCGCCACGACATGCACTATGGAGGACCAATCCTGCCATAATTACAAATACACACAGAAATAAATGAAGGACTTAATAATATAAAATGGCTTGAAAAAGTAGCTAATAATATGTGAAAAAATAATAAAAAGAAGATATTTCTTCAACAATTGATCAATTATTCATCAAAAAATATATATTTTAACTTACACTTTTATTTTTACTTTTTTTTTTGCTTGCATGCTGATTTATTTGTAACCCTTGTATTTCTGAAACAATCATTTATTTCTGCCTCTAACTTTTCTAACTGTTTTTTTACCAAAAGGATTTTCGCCTGCCCTTTTATTTCCTTCTCCCCTTTTTCCACTTTGTGTATTTGTACTTCTTGTTTTTAAAGCAACATTTTTAAAGCATGTTTTTATTCCACCATAAATATTTCTTTCTATTTTATTTTAAACTTATATTTGTGAAACAATGATTTATTTCTGCCTCTAACTTTTCTAGCTGTTTTTTTACCCAAAGAATTTTCGCCTGCCCTTTTTATTTCCTTCTCCCCTTTTTCCACTTCATGTATTTCTACTTCATCTTTTTAAAGCATGTTTTTACTCCACCATAAATATTTATTTTTATTTTATTTTAACCTTATATTTCTGATACATAGATTTATTTCTGCCGCTAACTTTTGTAACTGTTTTTTCTACCGACAGTATTTTTGCCTGCCCTTTTTATTTCCTTCTCCCCTTTTTCCACTTCATGTATTTATACTTCGTATATTTTTACTCCTCTTTTTCCACTTGGTGTATTTCTTATTCATGTTTTTGTACTTCCTCTTTTTCCACTTGGTCTATTTCTACTTGGTGTTTTTTTACTTCCTCTTTTTCCACTTTGTGTATTTCTACTTTGTGTTTTTTTACTTCCTCTTTTTCCACTTCATGTATTTCTACTTGGTGTTTTTTTACTTCCTCTTTTTCCACTTCCCGTATTTCTACTTGGTGTTTTTGTACTTCCTCTTTTTCTACTTGGTCTGTCTGACTGCAGCCGATAATGTTAAAACGATGAGGGGGAGGGAGGGGGGAGGGAGGGGGCGGGGCGGGGCGGCATGGGGCGGCGTCACCGGCAAAGCTTCACAACTATTGGCCAAGGAAAAGCTTTACAACTATTGGCCAAGGCCCAGCTATCCGGAAACGGTTACTGAGCACGAGTGCTTGCATTTTCCGTCCAGGCAAAGGTGTAGCGATGGCTAACTTGTGGAATGCCATAGCAAATGAACTCAGACAAGTTGCTGATTTGACAGAAGACAACACAGTTTCTAACGATTATGTTCTCTATCGTCTCGACTGCTTAACAGAAAGAATAATACTGTTAGAAGCAACCACCGAAGCAGATCTTGTCCCAGCCGTGTTGCAAAATTTGGACGAGGCAGCTCGCCGCTTGTACGACTCTGCTAACCCCAACGGTTTAGTTGGGAGGCCTCGTCAGCTGATTCCGATAGAGTTTATGGAAAGTCTTCTGCTTTCTGGTTTCACGGTTCCTGACATTGCAAGACTCATGGGTGTTAGTGAGAGAACTATTCATCGCCGGATGGCAGAGAACGGAATGAGGTTAGTTCATGTGGTTTTCCAAATGAATTATTAAAAATGTTTTTTTTTTATCTGAAATGGGAATGTCTTCCAAGCTGTGTTTTATCGTGTCATAAACACGGAACTAGAGCTCATTAGCATCTTAAACTATACATTTTACCATTTGTATTATTTCCTATATTTAACGGGGTAAACAAAAATAACTCATTGAGATTGAAATCTCTTTTTGAAGACTGACCTGGCCAAGAGGGCAACAAGAAGGCACGTCTATTTGTATAGCACAATTCAGTACAAAGACAGTTCAAAGTTCTTTATATAAATTAAACAATAAAATAGGACGAACATAAAAGCAGAATAAAAGCAAGCAATGATAAAAGCATGAATAAAACAAAAAACAGTTATGTTTATTTGTTTATATAATGCTTTTCATGTACAAAACAAATTTAAAAATATTAGAAACATCTATATACAGAGAAATTACAGACAAGAAACATTTGCAAACAAGGAATTAAAAGCAAATTACAAAGGTACTAGTGTAAGGTAAGCATGATTTATCATGATTTATCTAACATTATCTAAACATATCTAATGCACAATTCTTGTAAAGTAAACATTTTTAGAGATCTAAATTCTCCAAAAGACTGCATAATATAAGATTCTGACGTAGTAAGGATTAAGAAACATTTAAAAACAATTTCAGAGGTGAGGAAAGAAAAATAAAAAAAGACAAGTTCAGAACAACAGTCTTTGTTTATGTAACTTCTAGTATAGTTATCTGATAGAACCAGCCTTGAAGGCCGAAAATCGGGAGTCAAAATCAGATAATAACTTTTTTTTTAGGTCAAGCAGACAGAGTTTACTGTCTGTTTTGATTATACGTGTATATGTTTTGCTTGAGCTAGTTTATTGCCATAACCATTTTGAAAATGAATAAGGAAACGCAAGTGAGGCTCATCTTGGCTTCTTGGAGACGCGTCAAAGTACAAAAAACCTGTCAGACAGCAGCGGCTCTGTTGGTGGGTCGAAGTCACAACAGCAATTCCAAACACGTCGGTTTTTAACATGTATTTAAAACAACTCAGGGTTTCAGCATTTTTACCGTCTTCTGGCAGTTTATTCCAGATAAGTGGAGCATAGGAACTAAATGCTGCTTCCCCATGTTTGGTTCTGGGGATGGGGATCCAGAGGAAGCTGGAACTAGAAGACCTGAGTGGTCTGGGAGGGTTGATACACCGACAACAAATCCAGAAGATATTTAGGTGCTTGTTTTATGAAATGTTTATTTCAGGATCGGGAGAGATCAGCAAACACAAATAAGGACTCAAACACTGTTTCTGTTAGAATATAAGGCACACATTTATTATTATTCCCCACAGAATACAGCGCATCAAAAGAACAAGCTCTTCACACATGAAAAGTAGCAAACATTAAAGCAACAAGCTTTCAAACAGACGTGACGCTCAACAGATTCTCAGAATCAGCTCTTACCATTGACACGAACTGGGAACCCTCAGTCCTAGGTTAAGATCAGCGTTCACAATGCCGGTCCACACACGAACTCACGGCAGACTCACCGGGCTGAGGGGCAGTCTCCTCTTTATATAGTTGTAAACAAACAGTCAGATGTGGAGCGAGAGTGGCCATTTCTCACTCCACAGCTGCCCTGCCTCCCAAAACATGTTTCCCAAAACATCAACTGTTCCCAGCATCTCAGCAGTGTGTGAAGCAAAATAATATTGCAAACCCAGATAATAGCGCAAATATAAGCAAAATAAGGAATACAGAATCAGTCTTTCCCACAACACATTGTCATAGGTTCCCACCACAAGTTAAAACAAGTTATAGCAAAATAACACATGTTGTTCTTAGTTTTATGTGAGCAACATAACAGGCACGAGCAACTAACCAGTTTTCCCCAAAATACATAGTCAAAGAACAAAAATAACTCTTTAATATATCAGTGCTAAACCATTCTATATCCATTTATAGACTAACAGAAGTATTTTAAAGTCTATTCTCTGAGATCCAGGGAGCCAGTGTAAGGACTTATGAACCAGGCTGATGTGCTCTACTTTCACAGTTCTAGTGAGAACCCGGGCAGCACCTTTGTGAATTTTTGGAAGTTGTAATTCCTTCAGATTTTGTAATAAATGAATAAATCATTGTAATTGTTTTATGTGAAAACCGGAAAAACAAATAATGATCTATAAATGTCTTACTTATTGTTCGTGTCACTTTCATGTTATTTAAGCAACTTGATTACCATTTTCAAGAGTTATTATTCATTGCAGGGTGTCTGACTTACTGAACAACATGTCAGATGAAGAGTTGGATGCAGTTGTGGGGGAGATACTTTGCTACTATCCCAACACCGGCTACAAAATGATGATGGGCCATTTGAATGCCAGAGGTATAAGGATTCAAAGTAAGTTGAATGTTAACCATTTGTTTGGAAGTAGCAATGTCTAACATTGTGTTTAATTCTATATGCACTGATCAGGAATAACATTGTGACAGGTTGTAGTAAACAACAATTTACCGTGCAATTATTTGTTAGTAATGGTATGTGTTTGGTAGGTCTGGGTATCATCTAGGATGAGCCGATTCGATACGATTCTCATTACATAGGTCACGATACAATACCATTCTCGATATAGCTCAGCTTGATTTGACTCAAGTGTCAATATTTATTACTTTCGAATTAATGCTCAGTCATTCAATCAACAAAACCATCCAAATATTATAATTATTTTTATATTTACATTGATTTACATCCTGTTGTAAAACATACTATTTTACAACAGGAAAATGGAGTGCATTTTGGTTCATAACGCCCCCTACTGGTTGGGAGGTATATCATTATTGTAAGCCATAATATTGATATTAAATGTTTTAAAAATATATATATTAATCTTTGTATCGATTTTTATGCACAGCCCTAGTGTTTGGGCAGTGTGTTAAAAGTCAAATGTTTAAAGATGATGTTAGTAGAAAACATATTGTAAGTTTTGACAATTTAAGCAAGAAACATTAGTGCAATGTTAAGATTATGGATAGTACATTGAGTCGGACCTTTTGTAAAACAACAGTTTAAGATTTGTGTTTCTGGTCTGTATGTCTTGATTATTCTGTCTGCCATTTATTAGCTATCAACAGGTACCTGTTGTATAACATCCAACTGTTATCCCATTAAAATATGTTGCTTATATGTCACATCCATCCATCCATCCATTCATCCATTTTCTGACCCGCTTAATCCCTCATTGGGGTCGCGGGGGGTGCTGGTACCTATCTCCAACGTTCACCGGGCGAGAGGCGGGGTTCACCTGGACAGGTCGCCAGTCTGTCGCAGGGCAAAACACAGAGACAGACAGGACAAACAACCATTCACGCACACACTCACACCTAAGGACAATTTGGAGAAGCCAATTAACCTAACAGTGTTTTTGGACTGTGGGAGGAAGCCGGAGTACCCGGAGAGAACCCACACATGTACAGGGAGAACATGCAAACTCCATGTAGAAAGACCCAGGGTTGGATTTGAACCCAGAACCTTCTTGCTGCAAGGCAAGATGTTATGTCAGATAACAGGGAATAATAAAGATATTTACTGCATTACAAACAGCGGCTGCTGTATGAAACATATATCTAAATGTCAAAGTACATAGCTATGAAAGTATATGTAATTTGAAACTACATACTGTTATTAATAGGGATGTCCCAATCTGATATTAATACTTGAAAATATCAGCCTGCATCTCTAACACGTTTTATTCAGGGGGTTTCAGATGTATTGTTCATTGTAATGGAGTAATATTTGAAGTTTATTTTTTAACAAATTGGTCAATAACAAGTTGTCATTTGTCATACTTTCTGCTGTTGACATTTATTCAACCCTAACATCCCACCCTTGAAAATAAGTTACAGTATTCATGGCTCATGCTGACATCTTATTCTCTGAATATTGGGATTGGCCCAAACTTAAAGCAGTGATATTTGTTACATATTTGAGTTAAAAAAAGTTTTATCGCGACATCCTTTGTTATTAACTGAATTTGTGTTAATAACTTTTCTGTTTTTTTTAAAAGGAAGCAGAGTGCAAGAGGCAATGGTTCGTGTGGACCCAGCGGGGGTTTATATGCGCAACTTTCAGCTACAAACTGTGAGGCGCAGACGATATTCTGTTCCATCCCCCAACAGTCTGTGGCACATTGATGGAAACCATAAACTGATAAGGTATTTTTGCTTTTTTTTTTTTTTAAATAAAATAATCTGTTCTGTTTTAGAGTTTAATGGATTTGTGTATAAATAGATAGTTGGTAATTAATTTGAATAAGTCTTGAAACACCATGAGGCACTTCCTTTCCTATGTGAAACCAGTATATCCAAACAAAAATTGTGTGCATGTTGCTGTTTTTGCATTACACTAAGGGCCATTTTTAATTTTTCACCATGAAAGTCAGGACTGTAAGTTCAACAGTGAGGACATTTTTTCAGATGTCCCAATCAGTGTGTGTATTTTATAAATCTCTATATATTTTTAATTGTTAATTTTTTCCACAGATGGAGATTTGTGGTTCATGGAGGCATAGATGGATTCAGTCGTCTGATAGTATACCTTAAAGCTGCTACCAACAATCGGGCTTCAACTGTGCTTGAAAGCTTCCTTCAAGCAATTAATGAATATGGCATACCATCACGTGTCAGGTCTGATAAAGGAGGAGAAAATATTCAGGTGGCACACTTCATGGTCTCCAGAAGAGGCCAAGAAAGGAACTCGCATATTACTGGAAGAAGTACACATAACCAGAGGTAATCATGAACATCAGATGAAACAATTATGGAACATGTAAACATTTCTTATTGTTGTTTATTAAACTGCTTTAGAAATTAATATTTGGTCATGTGTTTAGAAGCAACCAAAGTATTCCATAAATGGAAACAAACCGTAAAACAAAAAAATCGGACCTGAATTTGGTGTTATGATGTAAAATAACAAACAAAGACAAAAAAAAAGGTTGCTCATTTAATACCCTTTATAAAAGTCTTTGTTGGTAACAGCACCTTATTTTGTTGTGACAGTTTAGTTTTGCAGGAAGGTGTTCTAAACAGTGCCCCATCCTTCGTATATTGTTTAAAACATCCAAGATCAAATGAGACATCCAAGATGATTTCATCCGGCTAAGCATGGTCCGGCTAATTGGGTTCTTCCAACACACATGTTGTTTATGATTAATATGGCTGGATTGAGTTATCTGAGATAACTGCTCATTCAAGCGTTTGTTTAAAAGGGGAAATGTATCGATAGTAGAAACAATGATCAGCAGCGCTCCTATTGGCTGTTCAGCATGGCCAAAGAACACCCACAGTTTTTCTCCCAAGGTTACGGAAGGTTATGCTGAATTCAAGTCATTACTTAAAATGACAGGGAACACCTTAGAGTCTGCTAATACCAGGACATAGGATTGGCAAAAAGCAGCAGACAAATTAAATGCGTAAGTGCTGTCCATGTTAGATGTAGGGCTGGACGATATAGGAAAAAAAGCTAGATAATTATTGAAAATATTTAAAAACAATATTTTGTGTGCAGCTCTGCATGGACATTTTATGATATTGCTAATAAAGAACAAAAACAAAATTTCAATTAAATCTTTATTTAACCAACTTTTATAACTATAACAGAATAAAAATAACTTAAGAGACCTGAGTTATGTTATTAAATAAAAATGATAAAGAATAAACTATAGTAACCAGTAAAATGACCAAAATAAATATACCAAATAAATAAAATAGCCTATTTAGGTGGGAATAGTACACTAGTTACTTCTCAGGTTTCATAATTGAGAGGCTGAGGTTCGAGGTTGTGGCGTGTAAGTTAAAAGCGCGCTTCCTAAATTGTGCAAAGGGAGCGCTGTTAGAGAAAAACTTGCGTCCCGGAACTTTATATTGCGGATCAAGAGTGGCGAGTAATTGTCTGAAGCCAGGTTTTTCAGCTGCAGACAACAGCAGCATATCCGCGGAGCCAGTGTGCGATTTGCAAAAAAAAAACAGAGGGGGGGATAATTTCAAAAGTTGTATTAATGAATCAAAGTTTTATTAATAATGGTTAGCTAGCAGGTGCTCTTTCAGGTAGCTAGCTAGATCCAGTAGGTTAGACTATTGTTTTTAAACTTGCGCCATCTACTGTCGGGACTCAGGAGTGGTTATTAATTTACTTTAACCGCTTTGAGCAGAAAATGTAATAATACTCTTTAAATACAAAAAACAAAATTAATTTACAAATGTGAAGGACACAAGACATGTATTAATATAAATCCATAATATTCAGGGGTTAAAGCAAAAACAATCAATTTGACTGAAAACATTTTCTAGCCAGCCCATATATTCCCGGGCCATGGGCGTCATTCCACCTTAGTAACCTCATTTGCTTATTGTAACAAGTTCACTTTAACCAAATCTGACAGTTCCATTGACAATTCCTGTATCTCTCCCACCTTCCAGCTTCAGAGCCTTTGCACCATCAAGGACAGCCCTCTGCATAATCTCCTTCACTTTCCACATCCATAACATCACCTGGTTAACTTTCATATTTGCAGCATCAAGCAAGTTCTTCCTTCGCACTTTTGCCAAACTGGTCCACAGTCCACTCACCTTTCCACTTTACAATTTCAAAACCCTCCATAAAATGCAGCTAATTCAAAATACAGCAGCTTGCATCATTACATCATCTTCTTCACACCTGTACATTAACTCTACTGTCACATTCAATATAAATCAATCCTATATACTCTGTGTCCCCACCTTTCGCTCATTGACTGCTGGAGATGGTCAACAGCCCCTCCACGGCCTTCTTTGTTACAGAAAAGCGCAGGTGGAATAATATTTATGATTTTTTTTAAACTTTTTCCAAATCAGCGCCAGTCAAACCGGGACATCGTTTCACATTCCGACCCTCCTTCTTCCTAACAAAAAAAAAAAAGCGCGTCATGCTAACTTAGCCGAGCTACAGCGTTACTCTTTCAGTTTTAAATAAAACATAACAGCAGCAGACACACTTACCGAGGGAAGTTGTTGTCAGCTGTTTTATGCACTGAACTTTTTGACCTGCTGGTTTACATAAATCCAAAGAAAACCTTTGACTACCGCTACTTTCATTCATGCATCTGCGGTCAGTTTGAGATGTTCTTCCAAAAGTTAAAATGATTGAACACCGATAAACCTCAGACTGTTAGATTTCCGCTTTGCAAAGACCCGCCCTACTCTCCTTCTGATTGGCTAATGTCCTAGCTCTGCCAGATTCCATTGGTTAAGCGCAGCTTCTGTTTAAAATCTTGAATAAGAAGTCTACACGGAATATTTTGCGTTCATTTTCCAAATGACGAAAGTCCCTCACAGCGACGGAGAACATTAAACCCCTGATAATATTACTTATTCAGATCAGAAGGGGGAGGAATGTATCTCCCCCAGGGATAAAACACGAATGACCAGAGGGGGGGAAAATCCCCCCCATCCCCCCCAGCAAATCGCACCCTGCGCGGAGCCGTGGCGGGGCTGCACAGCTCGTCGCGCTGCTGCGGGTGTGAGCTGCTTACGTGATGAAACAAGTTGGTTGCGTTACCAGACTTTGTTTTTACCGGTTCCTTGCAAGTTTTCCAAATCACTGTGGTTTATTTCAGTCAGACTGGTGAACTAGTATAACCCCATTTTGGGACCGTTTCCTCCGCCGCTCCTTGCTGCGACATATTCACGTGTTGTGGTTTGAGAGGGCGGCGCTTTGTGACGGCGTGCCTGGGTCCGCGATTACGATTGGTCGAGAGGAAGCAGTGACTGTAGCATCAAATAATATGATAGGCTGAAAGGAAGGAAGGAAAACTGTTTCTATATCGAAGTTTTATCGACCCTTTTTTTTTTGCTATCGCGCCACACCTCTATCGATCGATGTATTGTTATTGAATTATCGTCCAGCCCTAGTTAGATGTTTCTATCACTTTCTACAGTATGAATTTTTGCATTTTAATAATTTCATATTTACTTTGTTCTTTTATATCAGAGCCTCCAGGACCCACTAGAACATGGGGACAAGTAAAAGTGAAATACAACAATATTCTACAAAATGGTAGCCTTTAATTATTATACTTTATTTTAAAAAAGGACTTATGGCAACAGATCCAATATCGGTGTCATTCCTTAGACACTGGAAGTAAATGATGCGTGCAGACCGTGAATTTAAAAAAAAAAAAGTTTTAACAAAAAAGTTCTTCATTTTCCAAGTCATACACAGCTTACACGGTAAAAAACTGTATTGCTCCATGTCTAGATAATCCATCCATAGTTTTTTCTAATACAATATATGGCTCGACAGGAAGCAAGCCTTTCAAAGTAAAACTAAACTTTACAATAAAATACCCTGAACAAATCTTACTGAATATGATAAAAATAAAAAGCAAACCATCATACAAATAACTTAGTTTCTATTTATGGCTCCAACATCACTTTTTCTTCTTTAAAAGCCACTGTTAAATGATGTTTGTCTGTTTATAACAGCCACCAACAAAAATCTCTCTACAATTACACTGTCGCGCTGCGCTAAAGGATCCTGTCTATAGCGCAATACGCGATTAATTCGAAAAACTTTGCAAATTATTCTGGCTTCCTGCGATCTAATCCTGTTTACATGAAATAAGCCTGCTCTCGAGCAGGTTTAAATTTGCGCACATGTTGCCATGACAAAAAGTCCAAGATGATTTTCGAAAAACCAAACGATCCAAGATCATATGAAATCGTCAACAATCAAATTCAGCTAACTGAGTTAGCGACGTAGGAAGAACGGACCCCAGTTGAGATAACCAAGTTAAGGTCTTTTTGAAGTCCCCCACAAGTGGACAACTATTGAGATTCTTCATACTACTGTCAAAAATCTTACAAGTGGCACGTAGTTGTTGCAGACTTCTGTTTTCTCTTTTTTTTTATGCAACCCACAGGGGAAAATTGTTTCTGAAGCACCTTTAGAAATTATTTGTACTATTCCAAAATAGTGACATTTCAGAGTTATTTTACCAGCAGTATCACAAACAATGATAGCCTTAATTTTAATACTGAAGGGAATATTTTTTCACACATTGAACTACATCTGTTGTAGTGTGGTGTGGAGATTTTTTGGGACAGCTTTTGGTTTCAGTGAGGTTGTTTCTTTTTATTTTAAAAGGTTGGGCCATTGTCTTCTCTCTGTGTACAGGATAGAAAGGTTGTGGAGAGATGTGTACGGAGGAGTACTTGATCTGTTCTACACGACTTTCAGCAACATGGAGTCAGAAGGCTTGCTTAATCCTGACAATGACTTGCATCTCTTTGCTCTACACTGGACTTTCTTACACCAACTAAACAGACACCTTTACTTATTTAAAGAAGGCTGGAACAACCATCGCCTCCGCACTGAAGGGAACAGGTCTCCACAAGAGTTGTGGTCCCAAAACCAGCGAGAAGGTCAAGACCTAAACCAGGTCTGGATTTTATTTTTGGAAGTGTGTTAAAAATTTAACACCAAAAAAATTCTGTGATTTAACTTTTTTTGGGGTCATTTTGTAATGTTTAAGGTTGACCAGGATTATGGCATTGACTGGCAAGGTCCAAATGGCCACCATCCAGAGGGAGTGACGTTGCCCGAAGTCCAGCTTGCTCGGCCACTTACTGAGGAAGAACTTCAGAGACTACCAGAGCCCTCGGGGGGATTTTCCAGTGTTTTAAATGTGTATACTGGGGCTATTGATGCACTGAATGATATTTTTGATGGTATCTAATAAAGTCAGTCTAAATTTTACTTTTTTCTCCTGTGACGGTCAATTTAGTTAATAAAATTTCCCATTTTGGAATTAACAAAGTATTATTAAAATGAGTCATCACAGATGCTTCCAATTTTATTTAATTACTCAATGTTAAATCACAACATTATAATCCCTATGCTGTTAAGACATTTTGAAATAGTTTGAGATGCTAACAATTGTTAAATATAAAACTAACATACATTTATCCTGAAGCTACAAAATGAGATTTCATATGGTTTCCAGTACATTTTCTTGATTCTTCTACCGCTTTTACAAACTCCACCTATGAATTGATTGGATGTGATTATAATAAACCTGCAAGTCAGCACATTTAACAATATCAGATTGATATTTTGTTTTGAGTAAAAGATGCTGTGGCTAAAGTTTCTGATAATGCTGCTTGTAATATCATTATACATAGACGAAGACATGGGGAATCTACCTTCTTCTTAGCCTGCACAAAAAGTCATAGAAGGAAAATGTATATAACTACCTTGATTTGTTGCAAGTCAAATGCTATGAGCAATTGACACATTCTGAAAATGTACATAAGTTTTAACGGCTTAATCAGTACTGCTTTTTTAATTCCATTTCTAAGTTGGGTGAAATTGGTCAAAGTAATTTAAAGCATACAGACAGCATGGCACTTGTCAGCTTAGAATTTTGTTGGCTGTCTTTTATTCAAACTTAATATTATGAAACAGCAAGCAAAAATGTAATCCACTTAATGCTTCAGCATAACATGAATCTCAAACGGTATGTCCCCCCCCCCCCAACAAGATGTAAATTCACATGCAACAGCTATGCAAGCAAGAAAAAGCATAATATGCTGACAACAAAAAAAAAGTTCAGACCCTGCAGAACATTAAAACATGCATGCATTTTGTAATACCAAAACTAACCAGTAATTGGTGTAAAACGTTTTAAGAAACGCATCAAAAATGAGGACATCAGCCCTCAAGGATTTGAGCTTGAGACAACTGCATAGACCAGGGTTCCTAAACTCCACCCCTCGAGTTACAGGGACCTTTGCTTTAAAAACAGATGAACACTGGCAAAGGCTAAATAAAGGCTGCCTTGAGCTTGATAACGTAACCTTTAAGGGTTGTTTGGCTTTGACAATGGCACAATTTTGTGGGACACATTTCTATGGGGGATTTTTGAAGTCTTGAAAATAATGATTTTCTTTACTGCATCAATGAACTGAACATATGGACTAACAGTACTAAGTACTTTAAAAAACATACACCAGCTTTCCACCAAATCCTTCAAAGCCTAAATCTGGCCAAAACCAGAGTATGATGAAGAAATGCTCGCACTGAGTTCCTGAGAGAAGTCCTCATAGTTTAAGCAGTTCTTTGAAAGCTTCAGGGTCATGAAGCAAGTAGATGCCTGGGGCAGACCACAGTCAATGACTTCCACCTCCAGGTTCGGAGAAACAACATTCCATCCAGTCCAGAAGGTGAGCAGACTCTTCAACATATCAGAGGTACCTTGAGGCAAAAATAAAAGGAAGTATTGAAATAAAATTTAGCATTGAAATTTAAAAAAAATCCGAATCACATAAAGATAATGTTATAGAGAAACATTAAAATAATCTTACCCGTCTCTATAAATCTACGAAGATAACCCATGATCCTGTTATGATGATCAATGGATACGATGTCCTCATCTATGTCCTCTTCTCCAGGCCAATTGATATTGTCCAGAACAACCTGAGTGAAGGCAAATTTTGGAAACCCTAACCCTCCAAATAAAATCAAATGAGACAAGACGGTGGAAGCAATCCTCAATTTCAATGTTATTCTCACTTTTCCCTTTTGTTTCCAAATAACAGAAGCTCATGGACTATGTCTTTGCAATATGTTAAAGGAATACAAAGATTTTTGGATAACATTTTGACATTGGGGACTTATATAACCCAAATTACTGTTGAAAAAAATTTTGTTAGAGAAAAACAGAAAACATATTTCCTCTGTTCAACATAAACATTTTCCAAAGGTAATCAAATATGGGTGGAAATACCTTTGGCGTAATTTGTGCTTCTGAAGTTCTGGGGAAAAGGGCCTTTACAGCATCTGGCCTGGAACTGAAAAACTCCCAGACACCAGCCTCTTTAAGACCTCTTCTAATTTGTTTTACTTGAAGAGTGGTCCGTTCAACAACCTTAAAGAAACAGGACACAGTATGACATTAAAAAAAGTGGGAAAATAAATAGTTTTGTATCTTCTTTAAAGATATAAAACTTTTCTACAAAACAGAAGACTTTAGTTTAGTTTAGAGTTGAGTATTAAGATTTTTCAGGATAAACTTTTCAATTTGCCAACTTCGAAAAGAAAAGACGGATAATAGTAATATCTTTATTGTCATTGAAACATACATTACAATGAAATTTGTTCTCTGCATTTAACCCATCACCCTTGGGGAGCAGTGGGCTGCCACTGTGCGGCGCCCAGGGATCAATCTGGGGTTAAGGGTCTTGCTCAGGGACCCAGAGTGTAGGCGCTGGGGATCGAACTGGGTACTTGCATCCTTCTCTGAGTGCAAGCACGCTGCTCCAACCACTAGGCCACCACTCCACATACACTGAGACGCAGCTCTGTTGGCAATTTGGGGTGAAGTGCACATCAACATGTGGTAAGGGGAAGCTGGAATCGAACCCAAAACCTTCTGGTTGCCAGACACTGAGACGCAGCTCTGTTGGCAATTTGGGGTGAAGTGCACATCAACATGTGGTAAGGGGAAGCTGGAATCGAACCCAAAACCTTCTGGTTGCCGGACGACTACTGAACCCATCAAGCCACAGTCGCCCCAGGGTTAAGAGCAGTAATCAAGCCCAACAATTGCAAAAGTTATATATAATCTTGAATGTGAGATAGAAAGAAATATGGTTTTTTTATAAATTGTAATAAATAAATAGAAAAATCAAAAATTTTTAATTTAGATTTTCTTATGACACAAAAAAAAAAAAAAATCAACTTACAGCGTGAAGTAGTAATTTTTCTCTCAGCCACAACCTGTTGTTTCTTGTGACACCCGGTAGGTCCCAAGGCAAAGTGACAGAGAGAACAAAAGACTTCTCATCTTCACTAAGCTCCTTACTTCCCTGCAACTTATAATTAAATACAGCACAAAACTGATACAGATCCCTGAAACACATAAGCAATTTTAGATTCAATGTTATGTAATACAAAACATAAGCAAACCATATTCAAGACTTCCCGGACATCTTGGTCAACGCAGTCATACTCAGTGATTGTAGCCGTCTCTGGGTCCCCCCCAAACATCACATGCATGATCACGGGGCTTAAGCCCACAAGACGTGGACCTCCGTTCAGAAAACTGTGTCCAATGATCCGACCTGCCACCACAAAGAAATCACTCTCCAAAAGTGACTTGGACGTCGAGGGAATGAGGTGATCCGGTTCTCCCTCAAACAGCAACGTTTTTGTTTCTACAGAAAAATATTTGAAATGTGGGTTAGATATATGAATGATATTTAGAAGTACAGCTGTGCAAGCAATAGGTTTTATCGATAAATACAATTTTCAGTTTCAGAAGATTTAAAAAATAAAATATAATGTATTTCCAAAGTATGCACTTTTCTGGTTGTAGTAGTTCATAGTGACATCAGGTTCTCAATGGTGGTTTTTAGATATCTACTTGTTGCTGATACACTTGATTAAATATTAGTAACACTAACTGGAAACATTAAAAGTGTTATATCTTCATTATTTGGTGTGAAATATTGTTTTACAGGCAAGTTTTACAGGTATAATTTTGTTACCTTTTAAACTTAGATCACCTCTCAGAAGGCATGATAGAAATATTTTTTTAGAAATTAATGCATGTCCTTTTTTTGGTGTTTTAGTATAAAACCTAAGGGAAAAATTAAGGATTTATTGAATTTGACAGAAGACACATTTTGAGGCATATCGCCCAGCCCTACTGTTAAGGTTAGAAGATTAAATAGTATCAATACCTGTTTCTTCATCAAGTTCAAATCCATATTGAAGGCTTGACATAGTCAGGGACAGAACATGTCTGTTGACACCTTCCCCAACTGCAGGATCACCTTTTTGATCCAAATGAAGAATTTAGAAATACAATGCTTTAATCAAACATGTGGTTTGATTATAGGAATTGGAAGGTGCATTATGATGTCATTACAATATATAAAAGAAAATGGAATGATGTTTATACCGATCAGATGGCATTGTAGAGGCCTGGTCCACTCCATCCTGGGTGTTTTATAGAATGTGATGATTTTCCGGTTCCTTTCAATTTTAGAGTCTCTTAAACTCAGTGTGAAGGTGAGCGTTTCTTTATTTTGATTTGCTTCACGTATGGCTGTTGTGTAAAGCTCTGCTGCCTTCAATGGGTCCTCTTCAGTAATCTAAGCTGTAGATTTTTTTTCAAATATCACCATAAATTAGTATTTGGGCAGAAAGACACAGCAAGAATGCAAATGTTAGAGACAAAAATGAGTTTTCAATTACAATCACCAAACATCAAAGGATTTTTTATGTCGCAGATTAGTCACCGATTTCTGTGTTAGTTCAAAAAATATGATGACAGCCTTTATAGAGCGTCTAAATGAAATAACTTAAAGCAACACAGTGTATAACTTTTTACCCCAGTACGATGCTTAATCTGACATATATCCGATTATTTTTCAGGTCAATGTTCAGCATTTGATGTGTATAGATACGTGTGCTGCTCTTGCCTACACAACACCAAGGGGTCAAATCGTTCACTAAATGATTGTGTGACCCAAAGAGCCACTTTAATGTAGTCTGAGTCTCCCCCGAAACACCAGATCTAATAGAGCTACAGTGTTGTTAGGTAACCAAACAGATACAAACCTTACCTCATCTGACATATCTTTGGTTCTCTGATGTAGGATTTAATGTGGATGGGTGACTATTGCCTTGAATTTACAAGGAACTCCATGAAAAATCGATATGTCATAAGCTGTTTCCTATCAGATTACACCACACTACAGCTGACAGTTTGATTTTTCCACACAGTCAAAAATGGCTTAGTAGTCCGTGGGCCGGAATCTGTAGGACGTCTCCTTAAGAACTTTCGTATGAACTGTCAGGGGACAACATTCTTTCACTTGGATAAGTTGCTACACATAGCAGTGATCTCAAAACACCAAAGTTCCCACGTTTTCACATTCATAAGTTATACCCGATAGAAAAATCTAAACTGTAGCGCTCTGGTCCAAGAGTATTGGACTTTGGTGTTTTGAGATCACTGCTATGTGTAGCAACTTATCCCAGTGGAAGAAAGTTGCCCCCTGACAGTTCATATGAAAAGTCATCCCACAGATTCTGACCCACAGCCTATAAGGGGCACTAAACCTGGAACTCAAGAACAACCCTCTCCACAGCTAAAAGTAATGGTAATTAGTTTAAAAGTTTCCTAATTAGTTAAACACCACATATAGCAAAAATTAAGATAGAACATATCAGTAGTACATTGGAAAGGAACTCCTGTTTACTTGTCAACCCATAAATATGTATGGATCACTGTTGTACTTATTGAACAATATTTAAAAAAATGATAATGTTTTTCAGGAATATCTGAAGGTCACAATTATTAGTCCATCATACCATTTGCAGCCTGCACTCCAGAGTCATGTACAGCCTGTTGAGTGATTCCTGCTGACACAGGTCCACCTGTACACAGCAATACATCATATTACCACTCTTTAGAAATGCATATAAATCAGCACAATGGTTTATTTTACAGTACACACACGGATCAGCTTAGGGTCCTTTTGCAGCTCGAGCAAAAAACTGCCTATGACCTCTCCAGACTAGCATATTTGACAGTGGTGTATGATGTTCAGTGTTTATAGCATGTAACTGCTGAAGTACAAACCCTGAGCTGAACTTGATTGTTGCCCTTCTAATGCATGCTGTAAGTTGGACGTAATCAACTGGCTGTTTCTTGGAACAGCTGCTTCTCCATTCTCAGCCTCACTCTGTCTTTCCCTGTCATCTTGAGCCTGTCTGAGAAATTGGTACATAATTTTATTATTTAGGAATAAAATAAACATATCTCACAATACAACAATTAATAAAGGCAGATTGAATCAAAATCACTCATGATGTTCTTGAGAAATATAAATATTGGTTTTCTGCAACAGTATTCCAGAAGGCTAAGCCTATGACATCTGAACTATTGATAATCTAAGCCACTAACTATATAACCTGACAGAATCCAGCTGCATGTCGCTCCGCCTAGCTTCACTCACATCCATCTGGGACATCGCCCATAGAGAGTGATTTCTACAACCAATTTTATGGTCTGGCCAATCAGGACGCAGGACTGGAGTTTCATAGATGTGACGTAGCGGAGTCGCGACCGTGACGTGAGACTGTTTTGATAGCAATGGCGGCTCGTTGAGGAAGCAAGCGTTAGCATTGATGCTGCTATTTCTTCCGTGTTGTCCAATCTACCTAATATTGTTTAATTAAAAGAACATCAGAGAACGGCTCTGAAGGCTTTTGTTGTTGGAAACCATATTTTCGCCCTTCTCCCGACCGCATTTGGCAAGTTTTGTTTTCCGGGGCGCGTCCGCGGATGCGCAACGCGGACGCGCCCCGGAGCGGTTAGCGCGAACCATGTTAGGAGGCCTTTAGTCCTCAACGCGGTCGGCCCAGGATCGACTCCAACCCGCGGCGCTTTGCCGCCTGTCTCCCCCCCTCTTCCTGTCAGCTCACTGTCAATAAAACGCGTGCTACTAGAGCCACAAACACATAAAAAAAAAGTTGTTTTTTCCTGCGTCGCTCTCACAGCGTCACGGGTTAGCTTCGGTGTGAGTGGTTGAAATAGCACGTCGATAAAGATGACAGACAAGTGGCTTATCCAATCATATGCAAGAATTTTTGATAAGGCCCAGCCTTCAATAAAGGCAATTCCTATGGGCGATGTCCCAGATGTATGTGAGTGGAGCTAGGCGGAGCGAAATCCATCTGGCTTCTGTCAGGTTACTAACTATAAGCTTTATCAAAAAAAAAAAATTTTAAGCCCAGTCTTAAAAAGTAGACGAAGTGTCTCCCTCACTGACCAAAAATGGGAGTTGGTTGCACAGGAGAGGAGCCTGATAGCTAAAGGATCTGCTTCCAATTAAACTTTTACAGACTCTAGGAACCACCAGTAAACATGCAGATTGAGAGCGAAGTGCTCTAACTGATAACTGAACTTTATTGATCTCACAATGGAGAAATTCACTTCTGCATCTTAACCCATCCCTATTGGGGAGCAGTGGGCTGCCATTGTGCGGCGCCTGGGGAGCAATTGGGGGTTAAGGGTCTTGCTTAGGGACCCAGAATGGCAGCTTGTGGTAGTTGAACTCAGAACCTCTGGGACCGAAGCTCTGTGCTCTAACCACTAGGCCACCCCCCACTCTTTTAAATTATGTTCTGAAGAAAACAGGAAGCCAGTTAGGAGAAGCTAAGATAGGAGAAATATGATTTCTCTTTTTAATTGCCATCGGAACACTAGCTGCAGCACTGTCATCTGAATAACATTTTTCTTTGCATGGTACACATTAAAAAGGCATGCAATTTCTTGATGATCTCAACTAAAAAAAATTCTTAGTACCTGGCACAAGACCGGTTGTGCTGTCATATTTGTGTAAAAGGATATTCCTCTCCACAAAGAAGACAGGGAATCTGTGGTCCAGCATTGGTGGATGTTCCTGGATTCCGTTGCTACAAATTGACAAATTGTTTTAAGCATTTTGTGTCATATGTTTAAGAGTATAGAAATAATACACAACATTATATAAAATACAGTGTATATTTCAGCCATGACAAATCAACAAAGATAGAACAGGGAAATAAGTAGGCGATGAAGATACCTGTTCTGTGTTCAGGTTACGCTGTAGAGGACGAATATAAAGTACAGAGTGACTAATTAGAAGACATGGGTCTTTCAGGTAATGAACAGTGTAGCCTTCATTTGGACACGGAATAACAGAAAGCTGACGTGATCTTGTATTTCCGGAAATTTTTAACAACTCAAAACCTCCAGCATCCCTCAGCTTCGGAAAGTGGGAAAGAAGGCACTCAGTCAACTCCCTTGGGTTGTGGAAATCACCTGAAAATATAATTGTTACCAAAAAATAAAAAAGGGGGGAAAAAATGTTAGCCGTTCGAATGATAGCAGGGTATACACAATATGGATATTACTTTTTTCACACATGAGTGGCAGTGGTTCAGGGTAAAAAATAAATAAATAAATAAATAAATAAATAAAAATCAAGAAATCAACAAACCTCGAAAGCATATACGCTTTTCCCCCAGTCCTGCCCTTTGTAAGAATTCTTTTTCTCCTCGTCTAGGAACAACTGAAGCCTCCTTTTGTGCTAAGCAGAAATATGTGTGTGTGTACGTAGGAATAATGCTGCTTCTAGAAGTCTGTCTTGGTTGCCTAGGTCTTATCGTAGCTGGAGCAAACAACCTTGCAACCTCAGCTATAAAGAAGACCAATAAATTTTTTTAATTTCTTCACACACCCAAAAAGTAAATATCATAACTGAATAAATTTATAGGCAAAAACTTACCATCTACTGGATGTCGGGCCGATGCCAATGGTCTAGGTGTTGGAATATCTGTGAATACATTGAGATAAAGCATTTAATTTAATTTCAGTTTTTTTACATTGAATGTTACCTTAAAATAAAATTCTATTTCAAATTATTATCTCCCTATAATGAAATAGATTGTTTAAACCCACATGGACCTTCAGTGTGTCTGCAAAAACACAATTGAATACGAGTTACCAAAATTAATAGCATATAAGCTCAATATCAGTTACAACAAACAAAGGTAATTTCACTCAGTTGGCCTTTACATATCAGAGTTAATACCCATGCGAGTATGTAGCCAAAACTGCGCCAGGTTATGATCGTCACATAAGAATTTTTTTATTTTATTTTTTTGTCGGGCACGACATTTTAAAACATAAATTCAAAAATATTGAACTTACCGCCTTCTAACTCATCCAATCTGTTGGCAGTCTCTCTTAATAGATCAGAAACGGAACGTCTCGACGATGCGGCCATAGCTAACTTTCTGGTTCAGTTTATGCCTGGAGGGAAAATCCAAGCACGCGAGAAGTTCAAGCACGCCACTGAGCTGTGAAGCACATGCACTCAGTAGACCCCGCATTGACTGTCGTGGCGCAGGAATTACGGCCGCCATCTTGGGGAGGTCGACCTGCTACCCTAACCTGCTGATTCAAGCTGAACACACTAACGATACCCCGGCACTGTGCGGCGCATTTTTGTTTAAATCGACGGAATATTTACGTCAGGGCTCGAGGGATAACTTTTGTTATGTAAGATTAAAAGATATTGTTTATGTTAGAATGTGATTTTTCTAATATTAGATAGAGAGATATAGGTCTACAAGTCCATGTTTTGTGACTTAGTCTCTCCAAAATTGCATCTACTGTGTGAAGACATCAGAGCTTTGTTAGACATTGTATATATATATATATATATATATATATATATATATATATATATATATACATATATATATATATATATATATATATACAATGTCTAACAAAGCTCTGATGTCTTCACATCAGAGCTTTATTCAACTATTAATCACATTATTCAACTATATATATATATATATATATATATATATATATAAAGTTGAATAATATATATATGTATGTATGTATGTATGTATGTATGTATGTATGTATACATTGTTGAATAATATATATTATTCAACAATGTCTAACAAAGCTCTGATGCCTTCACAGAGCATCTGCAAATATAAATATTTAAATCAATAAATACTTTTTTTTTTGGCCTGGCCAGGCTCTTGGACCATAACAAATCAAAGAGAAGCCCCGCATGGCATAACTCAAAATGGGCTTTATTTAACAAAAATCATAACTGGTTGGAGAGGAGAGAGAGAAAGAATAAGATGAGCTCCTCCGAGCTGGTCTGATCTGCGCTGCTCCCAGCTTGGGTTGATCATCTGACGGCCGTTCTTCGTACGTAGCTTAAAACATCCGAGATCAAATGACACATCCAAGATGATTTCATCCGGCTAATCATGATCCGGCTAACTGGGTTCTTCAAACACACCTGTTTTTTACGATTAGTATGGCTGGATTGAGTTATCTGAGATAACTCCGCGTTCATGCGTTGGTTTAAAAGGGGAAATGTATCGATAGTAGAAACAATGATCAGCAGCGCTGCTATTGGCTGTTCAGCATGGCCAAAGAACGCCCACAGTTTTTCTCCCAAGCAGAACAAGAGCTTTTAATGGAAGATTATGCTGAACTTGAGTCATTTATTAAAACCACAGGTAACACCTCAAAGTCTGCTAAAGCCAGGAGAGAGGGCGGGCAAAAAGCAGCAGACAAATTAAATGCGTAAATACTGTCCATGTTAGATGTTCAGTTTCTACAGTAGGCCTATGTATTAGAACATGGGGACAAGTAAAAGTGAAATACAAGAATATTCTACAAAATGGTAGCCTTTAATTATTATACTGTATTTTAAAAAGCAGCTTCTTCCTCTTTTTTAAAGGCCACTGTTAAATGATGTGTTTGTCTGTTTATAACAGCCACTGAGAAAAAGGCTGAAAAAAAAAACATGTTCCTTTTACTCTTGTTGCATGAGGCACGTTTCACCCTTTCTTTTTCTTTCACAAAATGACACAGGGTGCCATCCGTTCCCTATATAAACGGCATCTTCAACAAAAAAAATTAGTATTTTGACCTGAAAAAAACAAAAACAAAACAAAACACAGATTAAGAGGAGAAATTGAACTCCACAACTTGAAAAAGAGAAAAATTGCACTAGAGATCGAGTTGCTTCAAAAGGACCTTCAGAGTAAGTTCTAATACACCATTTGACAGTAGTATTACTGACTTTACATATATCTCTCTTATCGCAGGCAAAATAGGACTTGCTGTCTTTTCTTTATAAATATTTTTTTTTTAAATAAAACGACAGGAACTAAGCATTATTTGTTTCGTCTTTTATTAAACATTAAAAAATTGCGTTCCACAATTCTGTCCCGTCCTCAGCCACAAGGTTCTCCAAATGCACTGGCTGCACAGACTTCCCTATCTCCTCCGCTTATAAAGCTGCGATCTAATCCTGTTTACATGAAATAAGCCTGCTCGCGAGCAGGTTTAAGTTTGCGCACATGTTGCTATGACAGCAAGTCCAGGATGAGTTTCGAAGAACCAAACGATCCAAGATCATGCCAAATCGTCAACAATCAAATCCAGCTAACTGAGTTATCGACGTACGAAGAACGGACCCTTAAAACATCCGAGATCAAATGACACATCCAAGATGATTTCATCCGGCTAATCATGATCCGGCTAATTGGGTTCTTCAAACACACCTGTTGTTTATGATTAGTATGGCTGGATTGAGTTATCTGAGATAACTGCTCATTCAAGCGTTTGTTTAAAAGGGGAAATGTATCGATAGTAGAAACATTGATCAGCAATGCTGCTATTGGCTGTTCAGCATGGCTAAAGAACGGCCACAGATTTTCTCTCAAGCAGAACAAGAGCTTGGAAGGTTATGCCGAATTTGAGTCATTAATTAAAACACCTCAAAATCTGTTAAAGCCAGGAGAGAGGGCTGGCAAAAAGCAGCAGACAAATTAATGCGTAAATACTGTCCATGGTAGATGTTTCTATCACTTTCTACAGTATGAATTTTTGCATTTTAATAATCTCATATTTACTTTGTTCTTTTATATCAGAGCCTCCACGGGATCCACTAGAACATGGGGACAAGTAAAAGTGAAATACAAGAATATTCTACAAAATGGTAGCCTTTAATTATTATACTTTATTTTAAAAAGCCGCTTGTTATGTCAAGAGATCCAAATTTCAGTGTCATTCCTTAGAGACGGGAAGTAAAGAATATGTGCAAACTGGAAATTTTAACAAAAAAAATCTTTATCCATAAAAAATGAAAATCTTCCTTTTCCAAGTCATCCACAGTTTACATGGTAAAACTGTATTGCTCCATGTCTAGATAATCCATCCATAGTTTTTTCTAATACAATATACGGCTCGACGGGAAGCAAGCCTTTCAAAGTAAAACTAAACTTCACAATAAAATGGCCTGAACAAATCTAACTGAATATGATAAAAATAAAAAGCAAACTATCATACAAATAACTTAAATATTTTAAATTTATGGCTCTAACACAACTTTTTCCTCTTTAAAAGCCACTGTTAAATGATGTGTCTGTTTATAACAGCCACCAAGACAAATCTCTCTACACTGTCGCGCTGCGCTAAAGGATCCTCTCTATTGCGCAATACGCGATTAATTCGAAAAACTCTGCAAATTATTCTTGCACCTTCAGCAACAGGTTGCTGTCGCAAAAATGGACATGGATACGGCAGACTTCCCATCTCCTCCGCTTATAAAGCTGTGATCTAATCTTGTTTGCATGAAATAAGCCTGCACGAGAGCAATTATGTTCATTATGGGGGGCGTGGTTGGGGTTGTGGCTGACTGGACCCTGGAAGATAAATCTTTGTTTCCTGACCTAAAAAAAAAATGTAGTTGATTATAAAAGACACAATATGAATTATCAGATTCACATCCAGGCGATAAAAAACACTACAGATTATCATTATTCTATCCATGAATGAGGCAGAGTTTCATCAAGCATGTACGGTTCAAAATTTCCCCCCCAGCTGCAACACTTAAAGCACTCAGGGTTCACGCTGCGTCTTTACGCTGATCTAGCTGCTGGATTTTACCCTCGTGCGCTGCGCCCCCGATGTTACAGGTTACATCTAACGTAATATTGCACACCTTAATTCAAGCGCAAGGCTTTTTAAAAACAAAAACAAAAGAGCATGAAAAACAGTTACTGACTCTCCTACTGACTTTAATTGGGACATTTTGGCACGAGTGGAAGGACATTAAACGTAACGATTCCCGTTTTGAAGGCTGGCCGCTGATAAAAGCACCTTGCTCCGAGAGGGGGGGCGGGGGAGGCGCAGTAAGAGCGGTGAAGCACAGAACCGCAGCGCAGGTAGTTAAAAAAATCAGAATAAATAATAACGAAACTTCTAAACAGACTAATTGGCGTTTTAGACTGTATCTGGTTAGCAGATCTGTTTTCTGATCCAGCGTTCAGCCATGACTGGTTCTGAATGTGAAAGAAGCTGAACCAGCACCGCAGAAGGCGGGTCTATACTGAGCTCTGGATGGACAGAGCTGTTAACGGATCATATGGGTTTCGTTATTTTTATGTTATTTTAATTTTATATGGTACAAACATTTACTCGCCATGTGGCAGCTAGCCCTCTGAAATTCACTCGCCAAACGGGAAATTTACTCGCATTTGGCAACTGGCAAGTGTTAATTTTGGACCCGGTGTGTGTGTGTGTGGCTGTGTTTTGCAGCATACATCAATTCTGTCAGAATATTCAATTCTGTCAGAATATTCAAAAACATTACACTGAGCAGAGTTGTCGACCGCCCCAACATGGCACCCCTAAATCTCGTCAGCACCTATAGGCGAGAGCGGTCAATGCGGGGTCTCCTCTGCATGCACTCGTGCTCAGTAACCGTTTCCGGATAGCTGGGCCTTGGCCAATAGTTGTAAAGCTTTTCCTTGGCCAATAGTTGTGAAGCTTTGCCGGTGACGCCGCCCCATGCCGCCCCGCCCCGCCCCCTCCCTCCCCCCTCCCTCCCCCTCATCGTTTTAACATTATCGGCTGCAGTCAGACAGACCAAGTAGAAAAAGAGGAAGTACAAAAACACCAAGTAGAAATACGGGAAGTGGAAAAAGAGGAAGTAAAAAAACACCAAGTAGAAATACATGAAGTGGAAAAAGAGGAAGTAAAAAAACACAAAGTAGAAATACACAAAGTGGAAAAAGAGGAAGTAAAAAAAACACCAAGTAGAAATAGACCAAGTGGAAAAAGAGGAAGTACAAAAACATGAATAAGAAATACACCAAGTGGAAAAAGAGGAGTAAAAATATACGAAGTATAAATACATGAAGTGGAAAAAGGGGAGAAGGAAATAAAAAGGGCAGGCAAAAATACTGTCGGTAGAAAAAACAGTTACAAAAGTTAGCGGCAGAAATAAATCTATGTATCAGAAATATAAGGTTAAAATAAAATAAAAATAAATATTTATGGTGGAGTAAAAACATGCTTTAAAAACATGAAGTAGAAATACATGAAGTGGAAAAAGGGGAGAAGGAAATAAAAAGGACAGGCGAAAATTCTTTGGGTAAAAAAACAGCTAGAAAAGTTAGAGGCAGAAATAAATCATTGTTTCACAAATATAAGTTTAAAATAAAATAGAAATATTTATGGTGGAATAAAAACATGCTTTAAAAATGTTGCTTTAAAAACAAGAAGTACAAATACACAAAGTGGAAAAAGGGGAGAAGGAAATAAAAGGGCAGGCGAAAATCCTTTTGGTAAAAAAACAGTTAGAAAAGTTAGAGGCAGAAATAAATGATTGTTTCAGAAATACAAGGGTTACAAATAAATCAGCATGCAAGCAAAAAAAAAAGTAAAAATAAAAGTGTAAGTTAAAATATATATTTTTTGATGAATAATTGATCAATTGTTGAAGAAATATCTTCTTTTTATTATTTTTTCACATATTATTAGCTACTTTTTCAAGCCATTTTATATTATTAAGTCCTTCATTTATTTCTGTGTGTATTTGTAATTATGGCAGGATTGGTCCTCCATAATGCACCGACAACCTTGCGGCCACAGCTCCGACTAGCCGCCTCAGCAATAGAGGCGTGGAACATGGTCCATTCAGACTCAATGTCCCCCGCCTCCCTCGGGATGTGTTTAAAGTTCTCCCGGAGGTGGGAGTTAAAGCTCCGCCTCACAGGGGACTCCGCCAGACGTTCCCAGCAAACCCTCACAGTACGTTTGGGCCTGCCCGGTCGGACCGGCTTCCTCCCCCGCCATCGGAGCCAACTCACCACCAGGTAGTGGTCGGTGGAGAGCTCCGCCCCTCTCTTCACCCGAGTGTCCAAGACATGCGGCCGCAGGTCAGATGAAACGACAACAAAGTCGATCATTGAACTGCGACCTAGGGTGTCCTGGTGCCAAGAGCACATATGGACACCCTTATGCTTGAACATGGTGTTTGTGATGGACAATCCATGACGAGCACAGAAGTCCAACAACAAAACACCACTCGAGTTCAGATCAGGTGGGCCATTCCTCCCAACCACGCCCCTCCAGGTCCCACTGTCATTGCCCACGTGAGCGTTGAAGTCCCCCAGCAAAACGAGGGAGTCCCCAGGAGGGGCACTCTCCAGTACCCCTTCCAAGGACTCCAAAAAGGGTGGGTAATCTGAACTGCTGTTTGGCGCATAAGCGCAAACAACAGTCAGAACCCGTCCCCCCACACGGATGCGGAGGGAGGCCACCCTCTCGTTCACCGGGGAAAACCCCAACGTGCAGGCACCGAGATGGGGGGCAACAAGTATGCCAACCCCAGCTCGGCGCCTCTCACCATGGGCAACTCCAGAGTGGAAGAATGTCCAGCCCCTCTCAAGGAGACTGGTTCCGGAGCCAGAGCGGTGCGTCGAGGTGAGTCCGACTATCTCTAGTCGGAACCTCTCAACCTCGCGCACAAGCTCAGGCTCCTTCCCCACCAGAGAGGTGACATTCCACGTCCCAAGAGCCAGCTTCTGCAGCCGAGGATCGGAACGCCAAGGTCCCCGCCCTCCACTGCTACCCGTTACACATTGCACCCGACCCCTTTGGCCCCTCCGACAGGTGGTGAGCCCATCGGAAGGGGGACCCATGTCGCCTCTTCGGGCTGAGCCCGGCCGGGCTCCATGGGCAAAAGCCCGGCCACCAGACGCTCGCCAACGTGCCCCACCTCCAGGCCTGGCTCCAGAGTGGGGCTCCGGTGACCCGCGTCCGGGCGAGGGAACACGAGGTCCAACAATCGTACTCATCATAAGGGGGGTTTTGGGCTGCGCTTTGTCTGGTCCCTCACCTAGGACCTGTCTGCCTTGGGTGACCCTGCTAGGGGCTTAAAGCCCCTGACAGCATAGCTCCTAGGATCACTGGGACACTCAAACCCCTCCACCACGGTAAGGTGGCAGCCCAGGGAGGGGTTATATATATATATATATATATATATATATATATATATATATATATATATATATATATATATATATATATATATATATATATATTGTGTGTATATATATATATATATATATATATATATATATATATATATATATATATATATATATATATATATATTGTGTATGTATGTGCTATGAACATAAGGATCAATTTGTTAAATCTAAACATTGTGGTCTTCATTATTTCATAAAAACCGTGTCACATGTAAACCTTTAGGAACAGACTTTTGGGTGAGTATTAAAGAGGTAAAATTAATAATATGAGGAAAAAAAAGTCCTAGGTCAATAAAGTAAAAATAAACAAACAAACACAAAAGTGATAATGTTATGATAAAAACATCATATTATGAGAATTAAGGGGGAACATTTCCAGAATAGTCAGTTTGCAAAATTATTTCACTCCTGGAGTAATAGGGCCAGGTTAGATTATTTTAAATATTTTTATTCTTTAGGAGAATAAATTCAGGAGAATGAAGCTAAAGGGATACGAAAATAAACTTGTAATATTACAAACAAAATACTACAAATACAAAGTATATTCAGAGATTAAATTCCCTCCGATACTGTTTAAGTGACTAACTGCAGCTTTGCCACATTTAAGATGGTGGACGCTCTGACGCATCACAGCATAGGCAGAACCCGCCCAATGACGAGTCTACTCTTATATTATGTCTATGAGACAGGCGGTGTCGGGAGCGCGCATCGCAGCCAAACAGGCGGGTTTTCGGTAAAACAACTCATAATCATGTCAAGGTTGTAACATTCAGTTTATTCGGCAGTTGTTTACAAAATTGTAAAATAAAAAGTGTTTTTTAAAACCACTGCAGTGGTTTTAAAAAACACTTCTAAAAACCAGTTTTCTACCATTTTACCAGAACACCAGTCAAGCTTCAGAAAATGTTACACATTTACAGACCAGTGTTGTTGCCTTTATGTTGTTGATCATCACTTTTTATAGATCTGTCAGGTCTGGATGCTGCTTAGGAGCCTCTGCTTCATTAACTCTTCCTCTTTTTCATTGACTCCTCCTCTTTAATCATCATATCCAACAGGTTCTTCATGTGGTTCTTGACAACATCAGTCCTCCTCAGCCTCTGGTCCTCCGTTATGCTGATCTCCTCCCAGATGTCCTTTGCTGCCGTCAGCCTGGAGATTTTAAAGCTCAGACTTCTACATTCAGAACTTTCAGATAAAAACTATTGTTTGGTTCACAATGACCTGATAAACAGCAGAGCAGAAATAATCCAGACTTTTGCCCATTTTACTGTGATATCACCAAGACCTGCTGCGCTAGGATAGCACAGGTGACAGGTGTCTTTGTGCCAAACGACTTATCCACGCCAGAATCTGTATCCCCTGCGTCAGGAGAGTGTTTGAAATCAATAAAACTTTTAACCTTCAGCATTTTAATAGAACATCACATTCTAATGAAATGAAATAGTTTTTTTTTTTTAACTCCTACATTGTTCTAGCTTTAAAAGCGACATATCTCGTTTTCTTAATATGGTTAATATCTCTATATGGTTCTTGGTTGACTTAAAATCTTATTAAATCTGATAATTTTGGCTGTACCTTTATTCAGTGTTCATTTGATCACACGTGAAATCCGCTTTATATGATCTATTCATGCGGGTCAAAAAGAAAAGAAAAAGAAAAAAGACAAACCAGCAGACAGCTGTGATGGACTCAGGAGGATTTTTGGTTTCAGCAGACAGACATGCGACAATCTAATAACATAAAGCTAATATTTTTGGTGACACATCTGGAAATGACCACAGAGCCGTTTACTTTCTCATAACGTGTTATATTGAGTGATCAATCGAGTTTTAACCCTGTTGAAGCCGTCTTTCTTCCTCCGGGTTCGTTGATTCGTTGTGCAGGACTTAAAACAATTAATCAGCCATGGACGCATAATTCAGGTTCACCTTTGCAAAGGGAGAGATGCACCAGCCAGACTCTGCGGGCAGCAACTCTGGCTCTCTCTCCTGTTCAGGCTAGTTTTATTTCATTTTCAAAGGATGATTTCACAGAGTCACACAAGCAAATGAACTGATGAACTCGCTCAGCTGACAATACAGCGATCTGATTGGCTGAGCAGCAAAAACTCGAATCACGTGACCTCTTGGACCGGAGCGCAACAGTTTAGATTTTTTTTTTATCAGCTTAAATTTATGAATGTGAAAGTGAAAACGTGGGAACATTGGTGTTTTGAGATCGCTGCTATGTGTAGCAACTTTTCCCGGTGGAAGAAAGTTTCCCCTGACAGTTCATACGAAACTTCTTAAGGAGACGTCCTACAGATTCTGGCCCACGGACTATTTCTGGGATATCAAGGTCTCAGTTCTTTATTTCACATTTGGTCTGGACTCTGAAGACATTTAGGAAGCATAGGTAACCGCCTAGTTAAGAGAGATCTCAGATTTTATTTTTAAAAAGACACCTTTGCAACATTGACCTCATATTAAATCAAACTCTTCATCTTCTCTTCACCTTTGCTCCCTGCAGCAGTGAGTCTTCAGGATGTTAAATTCATGCTTTTTTCAAGCTTTCAGCACAAAGTCCTTCAATTATAAACCGTTTTCCTGAAAACTGATGAAACTCCAAAATAACTTTTCTTATTGACAGAAAAGATGTTGGTTTCACATCAAAGATTAGCATGAAATAAGAAATGACAGCTATTTGTCCATTGAGGCACAACCAGCTGAAACGAGGACAGCTGAACTGCACTGAAGCTTTGACGGTGGAGTCTTTTCCTCAGCCTGGCTGAAGGGAGGGAAGTGGTTGCATGAAGTCAGACAAGATACAGGACAGGCAAGGACTGCCAACAAGGTTTTAACCTGGGTTTACCGTTTATTCAGATTTGTTTTAAAAGTTGAAATTTGACTCTCACACTGCAACTTTAAGATGTAAGCTGCTGATGTCTTCATGGTGGACTCAGCTCATCTCCAGGTTCCTCACATCTCTGAGGTTTCCTCCTGGAGGACGGTCCTCACTGGGAGCTCCATCACTGCTGCCTTCAGCACATCAAACCTCACTGCACAGAAAAGCTCCTCATTTTATCCATTAATGGACTTTGTTGCTTTCAGCTCCATTTTCCTTCAGACCATTAAAACAGTTTTTATTCTGCAGAATGACTGAAAACTGAGACACTTGTTGTCTTTCAGAGCCCGTCTGGGCCGGGACCCTTCAGGAAGCTTCTATTAGACTTATACGGTTACAGGGAACCCTCGTTTCTCACGGGGGTTACGTTCCTAAAAGAACCCATTATATGAAGTAGTAACCTTTATTATTTTACAATTATTATACAATGAAACCAAAGAACAAAACCTTTTTACAGGCCCAAGCATTTGTGTAACAAATAAAAGTAGCTACTGTATAGACGTTTTTCTTTACAAAATAATGATTTTAATCATCAATACGAACTGAAAGCTTCAAATCACGTAGATCAGCTCCGCCCCACCGCGACCCGAGTCATTGGATTAGAACGGGAGAAAATGAAAAATGATTATGAATAAAATAGAAAATCCAGCAGGACAAATAGTGACTCCCGTATGGGGCTAAAATAGTAGCTTTAACATTTGCAAATGTGTGTGGAGAGTTGTGTGTCTGTATCTCGATTTGTGCGTGTGCAGTGGGATTTGTAAATGTGTGAGAAGATTTGAGTGTCTGTACAACAATCTGCAAATGTGTAAAACTACTTGTGTGTAATCCGTTTTGCAAATGTGTAAAAAATCCACAAATCTGTATTCAGATCTGCAAATGTGTACAGAGATTTGCAAATGTGTAAAAAATCCACAAATCTGTATTCAGATCTGCAAATGTGTACTGAGATTCGCAAATGTGTAGATCAATCTGTAAGCACACACAGAGACACTTGTGTCTGAAGTGTTTTTGCTTCAAGACCCAGAAATACAGACAAATCATTGGTTACAAGTCAAGCGGTTTTTCGGTTGGCTCTCTTTACACACGTGATTTTTGCTACTGTTCTGCCGCGTGAGATGCACAAATGCGTGGAAGGATTTGTATGCGTATCTTTTCGATTTGTGTCCCCTTGCGCAGACTCACAAGCTCAAAGGCTCACATACTGCCCTGAGCGCAGGCTCACAGGCACACAGGCTGCCTCTTCCGGCTGTGGGAGGTCACGTGACTTTCAAGGATTTTACCAAAGCGTTTTGCTTCCAGACGGCTGATAAGGCAACTTGTTCTAACTATATAACTTTCTCCCTTTAACAGCAAAAATTTCTTGTTTTAATGAGAGACTTATCTTGCTAAAACCAGATAATTGTCTCATCATAACAACGCAACATAACCCGGCATCAGCTCGCGGGATATTTGAGTGTCATGGAGAAGAGGAGAGACGGAGGGGCGCCTTTTATTTCTTTTTAAAAAGTCGTCATTTGTCGGAGGAATGTATTTCTGCACTGAGGAGTGACAAGGTAAGTCGTGCATATACAGCAAGTCCTCTACTTGAAATTTTATCAATTCGGCAGTTATTTATATTTAACAACTATGCTATGGAAACACAAGTTGCAGCCCTGCAGTACAGTCTCTGGCTCTGTTTACACGGTGAAAACAGGTTTGCGTTGCCTTTGTACTCTCCATTTACACACTACAAGGTTTAACTGTTGCTTAGGGGGGGCTTTCAGCTATAGCTGTGGGTTTATTTACAACAGTTTGCAGCCGAAACAGTCCTCCGCGGTGCCAGCCGCTGTTTTCTTCTTCTGGGCAATTTGACCCGGAGCTTCAAAAATCACAGCACTACTAGTGGTGCGTCATGGGAATTACACCGTTTAAGTACTCTGTAAACAGCGCCTGTGACTGCTAATGTACTTTATGGATGTTAATGAAGTTGGCTGACAAAAAGATATAGAGATACGGATAAGCAGCTTAATTTTTTTTAAAACATGTCATGCATACAATCATAAATTATGCTGTAAAGATTAATAATCGTGTGCTTAAAAGAGTCTTTTTAGTTTATTTCTTTTTTATATTAACCATAATTTCATTGTGCTTGTAGACTGACATATCAGCTATAGCAAGCATGGATGATGAGAGCTTGGTCATCTACATTCCCACCTATGCTGACAGAATTGCCACCTGGAGATTTTGCTTCGAGTTCCAAGGGAAAGGTGAAAGAGGTGTCCTTCGACAGACATTGCTTGAAAAACTCTTTTCATGCAAATCTTCATGGAAAAAGTCCAATTTGATCTAAAATGTTTTTGGTTACAGGTAATACCACTATGTAATATATTTCAAAAGAAAGTTTACCATTTGACTCAAAATGGTCATGTTTTCAGGAACATATGGAAGTGAGCCACAATAGAGTCAGTTAGCTTTTGTTTTTGCTGACAAAGATATAGAGCAAAAATACTGATTAAAAAGATTACTCCAACAACATTGTGAAATACAAGTTTTGAAGTCAAATTATTGCTGTTGCTATAAAGCTTCTTTAAGGTAAAAAATGATGAAGCATGTGTTTAAACTGTACTTATTTTCATTTTCTTTCCATAGGGCATTATTTTTCTTTTATATTCTTCAAAGTTGATTGTAAAATTGATAAATACTTTGAGTGCAATAGTGCCCAGATTTCTAACAAAGACTTTTGTCTGTTGTATGTAAAAGGATTTTCTCATGTTCATTTTTGAGATCCATGTATTCATCTTTTTAACACTCATAGATCATGTTCTAGTTTGGTCATCTTCTGGAGGTAGAGAACTTCCTTTCAAAAGGATCTTTCAGAGCACTTGTTAAAGATACTTTTAATGTATGTTCTTCTGTGAGTTGATGTAACATTGCAGTATAATGTTATGTTTCTAAGGAAAGAATGAGTTGGTTTGATCACAAACCATAACACTTCATTTTGTAATGGGTTTTTACCAAAGATTCATTAAAGGTTTTCATATATCATTCGACCATATCGTCATTGTCAAACAGTACATAACTTGGGTCTCAGTGTTCAGTAACAGAGAACTATAAGTCTTGCTGTTATAAATATAAAAAGTATGTCTTGAATATGAGGAGCAGTGGAGGGGTTTACAGAACATGTCATTTAAACATTTTGTCCTACATGATAGATTACAAGGCAAATGTGAAGTTAAATTTCTTGTTATTGTCCTAATATATGTAGCAGCATATATTTGCTGTCAAACACAACAAGAATCACAGAAAATATAAAACCTAGCAGCAAAATTCAAAAAGTTATGTACATCATGATGAAACCTTTAAGTACATGGGAATCGAAGAAAACAGAGGTCTGTTTTTTCCCCCTCCATCTGTATTTCTTTGACTGCTTTTCCTTTATGGGTTGTGGGGTCTGCAGCTGCCTAATTCTGACTGTGTGGGAAAGTGACAGGTTCATTCTGGACAGGCTCACAAGGTCATTTGCTCCACAAACTCTTTTTTTACAAGAAAATATCACACGTGTCACAGGTTTGTGCGTATATAAGCTCTTAAAAATAAGCATAACTCAATTGTTTCATCATGTGTGGACGGTGCATGAAGAAAGTTCTCTGTCATCAGAAGGTATGATACTTCGAACTGTCTCATCACGTGTGAACGGTCCTCTGAAGACGTTGGACTGTGCAAGTTTCCGCCGCTTGCTCAGAAACCTGTTTGAGATTATCTTGTTCACCAAAAAGCCGTGGAAGGGTATACATCATGTAGGACCGGCAACTTGGAGCAATAGTATCTCTAATCTTACGAATTATGTTCCATAAGTGAACCACTTTAAGAGTTCTTCCTGAAAGACAAGAAAATAAACAAGTTCTTAAAGTACATACTCCATATTTAAAAGCATATATCATATAGTATTTATCTTTTACATTCAAACATACCTCAGTGATATTTAAACAGGTGAGCAGAATTGGCTGCTTATCCAAGAAGTCACCAGTAAAGTAATCTGTATTCTTCAGTTTTTGAAAAAGGTTCATCCAGTACTGGCTGTTGATGTGCTGGCTGTGGGTGCTGGATCCCACAATGAAGTAGTTTTCAGGATAGCTGTCATCAAGACGCAAAAATCTTTGAATGTCTTTCATTGTACCATTCTCTGTCTCCATGTCGATATGAATTCTGGCTGTGGTACCCCCTCTTTTCTCAACCTCTGAAACAAAATATCCAGCAGTATCTTTTGGACAGCTACCATCCATGTATTCAGCTTTAGAGATGCCAACCTGTAAACACAGCAGAGATTTTGTTATCGTTCTTTCAAGTTTTTTATTTTAAACAAAAGGTAAAAATAACAATTAATTTACTCTTTCTAAAAATTGAGCACCTTAGTTATGCTAAATGTGAGAAGCTAAATATTCCAAATTCAAAGTTTTCAAGTATTTAAATTTTGTGTCAGATCAAATGCACAGGCATTCTAAGATGCAAAAGAGAACATTCATGATTTTCTGGCTGTATTTTTAATGTAGCTATTTTAATCCTGGTCCTCCTTGATGTTTTTGTTTATGGGAATTTTAAAAAGTACTTTTACAGAATTCCCATCAGAAGGAGAATAGCTACTGTTTAAAATTGTGATTAAAGGTTAGACTGGATCAATGTTTAATTGCTCAAACCTAGACTGCAATGCAACAATGTTGTTGATTAAGATTTGTTTTCTTTTCTGAGTAAGTTTAAAAAGACATCAGAAAAAACAAATGCAACAACTAATAAACTGAGAACAGTTGTGCCTTCCTGCCAGGTGCTTTTATTGATAAATTCTGATATTAACTTTTGAATTTGCAGCAATAATAATCGATTATCAGTTTTTGCTTTTCTCCTTATTAAAGCATAAAGCAGTAGTTGACTGGGTTTATTAATGGATCTGATATAAATAGCTGTCCTTTACTGGCTTGTGAATAGTCACATTAGAAAGCTCTGTATTCATCACTTTGTTTTGACACAATAAAATATGGATAAATGTAGCTTTATCTAGCCTCACTTTTATTGTGTAGAATACACATACTTTTAATTAGCCTTACGAGTGTCGAATTAAAATTTATTTTAATTACATTTAATTCAAATACATAAAGGCATAGGTACATTAGCAGTCACAGGCCCTGTTTAGAGAGTACTTAAACGGTGTAATTCCCATGACGCACCACTAGTAGTGCTGTGATTTTTGAAGCTCCGGGTCAAATTGCCCAGAAGAAGAAAACAGCAGCTGGCGGAGGACTGTTTCGGCTGCAAACTGTTGTAAATAAACCCACAGCTATAGCTGAAAGCCCCCCCTAAGCAACAGTTAAACCTTGTAGTGTGTAAATGGAGAGTACAAAGGCAACGCAAACCTGTTTTCACCGTGTAAACAGAGCCAGAGACTGTACTGCAGGGCTGCAACTTGTGTTTCCATAGCATAGTTGTTAAATATAAATAACTGCCGAATTGATAAAATTTCAAGTAGAGGACTTGCTGTATATGCACGACTTACCTTGTCACTCCTCAGTGCAGAAATACATTCCTCCGACAAATGACGACTTTTTAAAAAGAAATAAAAGGCGCCCCTCCGTCTCTCCTCTTCTCCATGACACTCAAATATCCCGCGAGCTGATGCCGGGGTATGTTGCGTTGTTATGATGAGACAATTATCTGGTTTTAGCAAGATAAGTCTCTCATTAAAACAAGAAACCTTTGCCGTTAAAGGGAGAAAGTTATATAGTTAGAACAAGTTGCCTTATCAGCCGTCTGGAAGCAAAACGCTTTGGTAAAATCCTTGAAAGTCACGTGACCTCCCACAGCCGGAAGAGGCAGCCTGTGTGCCTGTGAGCCTGCGCTCAGGGCAGTATGTGAGCCTTTGAGCCTGTGAGTCTGCGCAAGGGGACACAAATCGAAAAGATACGCATACAAATCCTTCCACGCATTTGTGCATCTCACGCGGCAGAACAGTAGCAAAAATCACGTGTGTAAAGAGAGCCAACCGAAAAACCGCTTGACTTGTAACCAATGATTTGTCTGTATTTCTGGGTCTTGAAGCAAAAACACTTCAGACACAAGTGTCTCTGTGTGTGCTTACAGATTGATCTACACATTTGCGAATCTCAGTACACATTTGCAGATCTGAATACAGATTTGTGGATTTTTTACACATTTGCAAATCTCTGTACACATTTGCAGATCTGAATACAGATTTGTGGATTTTTTACACATTTGCGAATCTCAGTACACATTTGCAGATCTGAATACAGATTTGTGGATTTTTTACACATTTGCAAATCTCTGTACACATTTGCAGATCTGAATACAGATTTGTGGATTTTTTACACATTTGCAAAACGGATTACACACAAGTAGTTTTACACATTTGCAGATTGTTGTACAGACACTCAAATCTTCTCACACATTTACAAATCCCACTGCACACGCACAAATCGAGATACAGACACACAACTCTCCACACACATTTGCAAATGTTAAAGCTACTATTTTAGCCCCATACTCCCGTGTGTTTCACTGCTCTTCTGACTGAGCCGCTGCATCCTGACTCCGCTCTGTAGCGTTTTTTCTTCTAAAGCCGCGGTGCAGGTGAGTTTTTAGGGAGAAGAACAAAGTTATCGGTAGTTGTTGTCGCTCTTTTTTCTTCTGGGCAAAAAGATTCTTATAAACCGACATGCCACCATGGATTATGTCTGAGAACCGTAATGAACGGCTCATCAAAGGCTCCCATTCCTGAGCTGCTCGCTGAAGTTCAGCGGCCATTCTCAGCATTGTTGCTAAGCGACCAAGTGTTAGTCCATCCTCCTCATCTTCATCCACACTTGTGTCCTCTTCTTCCTCTTCTCTTTCATCGTCGCTTGGTGGCTTTGTCATTTCTGCCAGGTCTGCATCAATCAGGGCATTAATGTCATCCAGAGTCATGTCAGTAAAGCCGTCTCATCCAAGCTGTTTAGATTCACAGCTGGATCTACGGCAGACTGGTGGATCTACGGCAGACTGATGGATCTACGGCAGAGCGGTGGATCTACGGCAGACTGGTGGATCTACGGCAGACTGGTGGATCTATGGCAGAGTGATGGATCTACGGCAGACTGACGGATCTACGGCAGACTGATGGATCCACGGCAGACTGATGGATCCACGGCAGACTGATGGATCCACGGCAGACTGATGGCTCTACGGCAGACTGGTGGATCTACGGCAGACTGGTGGATCTACGGCAGACTGACGGATCTCGTTAAGCGAGCCTCCGGTTGATTTTATAGAAACTTGAAATTCCAAGAGAATTTGCAAACTTAAATTTGGCTGTTTTACGTACGTGTAAATATTAAACTGCAACGTTATTGACACACAGGTAGAGAAGAAGCGGAGAGACTGTTTAGCCAATCAGAATGCAGAACACAACAGTGAGACCGTGAAAGGTGAACCGTGATGTAGAGAGGGTTCACTGTATTACAGGTGAGTAAAGGATCCAGGTGCAAAGGTGAGGTCTTTATCTGAGCCTTCATCACATGTCAGCAGCTCAAACCATGAGAAACACACCTTGGAGAACTCTGTAAGCGGTACCTGCTTAGAACCCACATGCATCGGTCCATCCATGTTTTGGTTAGATCAGCGAAGGTCAAGCAAGGCGAGGCTTTCTACCATCTCTGACAGAAACGTCTAAATTCACGGTTCTCCACAGTGCGGAGGAGGAATGTGAGAACTTTAATCATCTGGTTTGCAGGGTTCTTCTCAAAGGAACCAGGAGGAGAACCCGGCCAGGATCATGGTTCTGGGAACAGATGGTTTCCTGGACATGATGGCTCTGGACTCTGATGAGACCGGATGACCCGTCAGAACATAATGATTCAGGTTAAAGTGAGACTTTGCAGCAGAACCGTTAAACGCTCCACAAAGTGTTCTAGGAGGTGAAGTTAGAGCAGATTGCACATTAGAGATGAACCATTGCTGGTTAATAAAGTGAAACATGAACTTCTAAATGCTGGTTAGTGTTAACGGGTCGGCCTCCACAGAACCGATCCAATAAATGCGTCTCAGAACAACGATCCGTCACCAGCAGCTTCATTTCTACAGTAAAGTTCTGGAGGGCAGCGCTAGGACTTAGCCGCTCTGCTGCGCAGGCGCCGTTTGATGACATCATGGTCGCTCTGGCCCTCGCCGTCCGTCTCCTGGTTGATCATCTGCAGATAAAAGGAAAGGCGTCAACGTTGGCAGGAGGTTAAACATCTGAGGTTTAAAAGGTCTTCAGCCATCAGAACATCACTTAGAACCAGACCCAGTCAGAGCTAAAGAGGCAGAACCGCTGAGTTCTAGCAGCAGCTGGGAGGAACCAGAACCAGAACCGCTGGGTTCTAGCAGCACCTGGGAGGAACCAGAACCAGAACCGCTGGGTTCTAGCAGCAGCTGGGAGGAACCAGAACCAGAACCGCTGGGTTCTAGCAGCAGCTGGGAGGAACCAGAACCAGCAGTGCAGCGTCTCAGGTCCACGGCTGTGATCACTCTGAAGGGATTCAGTTCCTTCAAGCTGAGATTGGGTTGATTACTTCTGGCAGGACACCAGGGGGTCCAACACGCGGCCCGGGGGCCATTTCTGGTCCTCTGGTTCATTTTAAACGGCACATGACCACAGCAATAAGATAATAGAACAAGTTTGGCCCAATTTATGAATACTGAGGATTATTAGGGAGAAAATTTAACTGCAGACTAAAATATTCTAAAAATAAAATTTACAACACAGTGTTTGTCTTTTAGTAACCTGGATTTAGCTTTTATCTGAATTTAACAGTCTGACATAAATCCAGTGACTTGTGAAAAGCAGACGTGGGGTCAGCCACTAAAAACAATTATAATTCTGTTTTATTTAACTTTAATATAAAGAGAACATATTTCTGTGTTCAGAGGTTACTTTGACCCTGACCAGTTGGTTCTGGGTGGGTAAAATCCTGAATGTCGGGGCTATAAAGAACTTTACTACAGGCAGCAGCTATCAGCCATCAGATCAAACGTCATTCATTTAATTAATTTTAGTTATTTAATTTAGCTGATGGTCAGTCAGGGAACAGGTCTGGACCCTCAGCAGATCCACCAGAGGAGGAAAGAAGAACTGATGATGAACTAACAGGTCTAATAAAACCGGCCTGGTTGACTGAGGTCTGGGTTCTGCTGGTTCTCCTGCAGCTTGCTGAGGTTGTCGGTTCAGGGCTCTTACCGGGTGGGGGGGCATGTCCATGGGGCAGGAGATTTTTCTTTCTGCCCCTCTTGGCCCTCAGGCTGAGGGAGGAAGAGGCGGCTGCTGAGTCTGGGTCCAGACGGCCGCTGACCAGGCTCATCATCTTCTTGGCTGCAGGAACACGGGTCGCCCAGCGTGAAGCAAACAGAACCAGAGGCAATAATCACTGATGACAGCTGCTTCTGCCTCATAACCACACAGAGAATTAACTTCTTAATCTGGACGGCATTAAATTAGCCTCTGGTAATAAAGTAAAACCAGTTTCTGACTCTGGTGAGCTTCAGCCCACCGGTCCTGGTTCTGGGTTCTTGTTGCACGTTTCTGACCTTTGGAGCCCAGCAGAGTCGGGGAGCTCTGCAGGAAGTCTCCGATCTTCTGCAGCGTGCCGTCCTTCCTGCTGCTCTGGGAGTCAAACCGACAACCTGAGGAAGAGCTCTTACCACAGAAGTACAACAGATCAGCTCTTTGTCTCCAGGTGACCAGTTCAGCTGTTTGGTTCTGGCCGGTACCTCTGCTTTCTTTGGAGTGAGCTTGGTTCTGGTGTTCCTTCGGTTCTCACTCCCCACTTCCTCCTGCTGACACAGAAACGGACCATGAGCAAGGCATCATGATTCACAGTGGAAGGTGGACTCTTTTAATAAATTCATGAACTTGAAGAGAAGTTGTCACTCCTTATTCTCTGTGTGCAGAGTTTGCTGTAAAAAGATCATCAGAGCTCAAATTCATCCTTTTCATCTATTGTCCTGATATCAGCTCTAGAGCCGATATTCACCAGACAATAACAGAGTTATTTATTAAATAACTTTAAAACGGTGTGTAATTGCACAACACTGAAGTCCCGATGTTTGTAAAGCTGCTGAGATTAAACTTTTAGTCTTTTGTACAGTGGCTAAACTTGGTGTAAAAGCAACACAGCTCATCACCCTGAATGCACCATCCCCACTGTCAAACATGGTGGTGGCAGCATCATGGTGTGGGCCTGCTCTTCTTCAGCAGGGACATGGAGGATGTTTAAAAGCGATGGGAGGATGGATGGAGCCAAAAACAGGAAAATTCTGGAAGAAAACCTGTTGGAGTCTGAAGAAGACCTGAGACTGGGACGGAGATTTGTCTTCCAACAAGAAAATTATCCAATACATAAAGCAAAATCTACAATGGAATGGTTCACAAATAAAAATATTCAGGTGTTAGAATGGCCTAGTCAAAGTCCAGACCTGAATTCAATCGAGAATCAGACATACTTTAATAATCCCAGAGGGAAATTACTTAAGAATCTGTGGAAAGAACTGAAAACTGTTCACAAATGCTCTTCATCTAACCTCACTGAGCTCTATCAGTTTTGCAAGGAGGAATGGGCAAAAATACGCCAAGCGACCTGCAGCTGTAATCGCAGCAAAAGGCGGCGCTGCAAAGTATTAACTCAAGGAGGCTGATTAGTTTTGCACAACCAATTTTTCAGTTTTTTATTAGTTAAAGTTTGAAAACTCCAATAAATTTCGTTCCACTTCATGATTTAGTCCCACTTGTTGTTGATTCTGCACAATAAATCCATTTATAGTGATGATCCATTTAGTTATAAAGTCAATTTAGGAGAGAAATCAGAAACGTTTCCTCCAGACGTCAGAACCTGTCAGGACGGCATAGGAAGCCTGGACCGGCGCCGGTACCGGCAGACCGGCTGAATCCAGTCGGTTCAACAGCCTGGGCCTTAATGGACAGAACCGGATGGTTTCTCTGCTGCTGGAGGCGTTAAACTAACGACTGATGGTGATCAGGAGATGGAAACACCAAACATGGCAGATGATGATGGAGACTGATGGTGAAATGGTTCTGAGGGGTTCTGGATGGGAACGTGGTTCTAAGTAGAGAAAAGCAAACGGTACCTTAGGTGTTGTTGCTCGTTTGCTCCTCCTGAAGATGTGAGACTTAAAAACAACAAGAATTTGGTTAAAAGCAGCTTTAATCTGGTCATATTCTGCAGATTAAATGTTAACTTTGAATCCGAGTATTTCTCTTCTACTCCAGTAAAAACCAGAAACTGAAGACCAGAGCTGAGAACATGAGCAGAAACGTCCTCAAATGGACCAGAACCAAACCTCGTCCAGCTTCAGTGTTAAATGAAGAGTTAAACATTAAATAATTTCACCTGAAGGACCTAAAGATGGACCCACTGAGACCATAAAGTCCAACAGACATGTGTTGGGTCCAGATTTATTCACATGTAGAGCTAAATGAGGACTGGAGTCGGTTTAGGAACCAGTTCAGTTCCTTGGTGGATTCAGGGAAGAGTTTCTGACCAGGCTGCCTGAAATGTTTGGTTACATCCTGAGAATGAAACTGATTTTAAGCTCTGAATACAGAGCTTCAGGTGTCAAAGGTCACCTCCGTTCCAGGTTCTGAACTCTAAAACATTTCCTACAGGTCAAAGGTCACGGCCTACAACAGAAACAGCAAAGCAACCAGAGCTCCTAATGATCTATATTCTAGGAAGGTAAACCCTAAACTCTGAGTACAATAAACTCTCAGGAATGTAGAGTTTATATTTAGTATTGTCAGGATTTCTCAACATGCTAAATCTACGTCAGAAACCTCACCATGTTTACGTTTTACTTTTCCAGACATCAGCAAAGAGAAGATGAACCTTGAAGTGGAGACTAGTACCGACAGGCTGGAGCTTCAGAACCAGAAAAGCCCAACAGAACCGCGCAGTAAGTCGAGTAAAGGCCTAAAAGCTTAAAGCCACAGGAATGTAGCAGTTTAGTAAAAGCTGACCTGTTTTCACTCTAAGCCAGAGTTTCTGGACTTTTCTGGCAGACACACGCTGGACATCTGAGGATGGCTGCAGCTAACATCTCCCTAAAATAGAAATGCAAACATGCGTTTCTATTCTATCCCAGTGTCTCCTGGACCCAGATCCCAACAGAACCAGGGATCTGTTCAGAACCGGCCCTCCAGGCTCTGAGGCTGGAAGGAGGGGCGCAGCGCTGACGCAGTGTGAGTCGAGCTAACAGCAGCTAGCGTGTTAGCTATGTAGACCGTTGATGTCGCTCTCTAACATCGATACATTTAAACCAAACGATGCTCAGCCTGACGGCCCACTGGGTGGAGTCTGCCTCGTCTGATGTGCCGTCCTTGATGAACTCATTTCCATGAACAGAGTAAGTAGACCTTAGATTACATTTGGTGCAGAAAGTTTACTTTTAGCAGCTCATTTTGCCCCAAACACATCAAGAGTGTTAAATCTATTGGCTGGTTTGCTGCTAAAGGCCAAAGAGAATAAAGAAAAACCTGATTGAAGAGAATCTCCATCAGGAAAAGGAAGCGTTGAAGGATAAATAAAGAAAGACACTTTGCTGTGTTACATCAATCTTTATCAGATAAAAAGGCTTTTCAAAGACTTAACAGCGCTGGAACTAAAGCTGTGACAGACTGGGGTTTCCATCTCAGCAGGTCTCTCCCCAGGATAAATAAAGGTTTAATAAAAAACACTAAATAACTGACAGGCAGCTAATGTGGTCCAGTTATTGGTACAATTATCAGCTGCATGTCGGCATCTGGAAGGAAAAGCAACTGGTGCTGCTCGTCTTTCTCCCAGCAGCTCAGAGAGACGCTCAGACGGATCCGTTTCTGTTCTCTTAAGAAATAATTTAATTCTTAAGAACATTTTAATTTAAAATTCTTAATTTAACAGCAGCTCCTTTTTATTCTGAAATACAAAACTACAGGAATTTGGCATCTGTCTGTGCAAACTAACCTGGTTTCTTGTTAGAATTATTTTTATTATTCTCTACATGTTTTATTTTATTTACCGTATTCATTGCATTTACCACATATTTACTCATTACTATTAAAAAATGTTTTAAGGTTTGAGTTTATTCATGTATTAAAGTGTTTTTCAGATGACTAAACTTTCTCTTCTATGTTACAGAGCAAGGCTTTGTGAAGAGAAAAGGTCTCCTGATAAATGTTTTTGTGTGATTTATTGCACCTCACCATCTGTGGTTCCTCCTTTCCCTGAGAACTGAACTGCTAGTTTATGAGGTCAAAGGTCACGTTGCAGTTTGCTTGTCTGAGAAAATAAAAAGCAAGCAAACAGCAGGTGTACTTCAGAACGGATAGGGGGTTTGTAACTGAGCGTGTCCCTGTGTTGTTCTCCTTGCTAGAGAAGATCTAACGTCTGTTGTCTTTCTTCTTTGTGTTTAATGAATGTTTTAGGCGCTTAAACCTGACATTTCTAATTTCTAAAAGCGGTCCTGGTTGGACCTCGCCTGTTGAAGTAACTAATCTGAATGAACCATCTTCAGATAAATGAAGCCGTTGGCTAATCAATGTTAATTATAGTTTTAAACTAGAACCTGAGGACGTTTAAATGTTAATTATAGTTTTAAACCACAACCTGAGGACGTTTAAATGTTAATTATAGTTTTATATATATATATTAAGGCTGGGACATTAACGCGTTAATTTCGATTAATTAATCACACAAATATTAACGCGTTTAAAAAATTTACGCATTTTAATTGCACACCACAGTCTCCTGGAAGTCGTTTGGGATTTCACCCAAGTAATTATTTCACCTGTGGGGGCAGCATTACAACTATGGCCAGAATACCGTCGGACGGAAACTGAAGAAGAAGAACAGAGAAGAAAGTTGCTTTTATCTAGAAGGAGAAACAACCATGGAAGAATTAGACGAAGCAGATGAAATCATTTTAGTTGGTCCTTTGCAGGGGAAATTTTGTTTTAAAATACAGGAGGGAAGAGTCGATAAGAGCGCGGTCATATGTAAATTATGCAACAAGGAATTCGCTTATCACCGCAGCGTATCAAGCCTCAAATATCACCTGAACGCAAAGCATGTAGCAGCTAGCTTGGCAGATACTAGCGTGGAAGCTAGCCCAACTGGGAGGAAGACGAAACAACCCACACTACACCAGCTGACTGGCTTCAAGGGCAGGGTAAGCAAGACCAAGGCCGAGAAAATGACCAACGCGCTGGCTTACTGGGCGGCTCTCGACTGCAGACCCATTGCTGTGGTAGAAGATGAGGGGCTGGAAAAGATTCTTCAGATTGCCCTGTCTGACCCCACGTATGAGCTTGTAGAAAAACTGTGACAAAGAGGGTCCAGCAGCTCTATGACAGTGAAAAGGGGGAGAAGGAGAATTTGTTGAAGAAAGCCGAATGCGTCGCTATTACTGGAGATCACTGGACCTTAGTCAGCAACGCAAATTACCTCGGCGTGACCGCACACTTTATTGACAACAAGTGGCGCCTTCACTCGTTTGCCTTAACCATCAAGAAGATAACCACGAGGCACTTTGCTGAAAACGTGGCAGAAGATTTTGAGTCTGTGACGGAGGCCTGGGAAATCACACAGAAAGTCACCACAATCGGAACAGATAGTGCCCGTACCATGATCGCTGCAATGAGACAGCTCACATTTCAGCACATCCCGTGTGTTGCTCACATGTTACAGAGGACGATCACAGTTTGTCTTAGTGACAGCGGGTTCACAGCCACACTGGCGAGATGTCGTAAGATAGTTGGGCATTTTAAACACAGCCCCTCAAACACAGAGGAACTGCACAACGAACAAACACAACTGGGCCAAGACAACGAGCCACTGATACAGGACGTTCCCACTAGGTGGAATTCCACCCTGTTTATGGTCTCTCGTCTGCTGAAAAACCAAGATGCTGTTAAGGCTACGCTCGCCAAACAGAAGCACAAGCTCACCATGTTGAATGCAGCAGAATGGGACAGACTGCAGAGATTCGAAACCCTACTTTCCCCATGCAGGTAAATACTCATCAACGTTCATTAATGGGATTAAAAACGTTATGACTTGACTATGAGAGTCCTGTATAATTTAAATTGCCTTTACAAAATGTATTGTACTGAATAATATTAATATCACTATGACTATAGTATAAAGTTTTTAATCCAATATTAAATGGCAAAATAATGTGTCACTGTAATCAACGTTTTGGCACCTAGGAACGTTGCATAAATTAAAAATGCTGTATGTAAACAGAGTTTGCAGAAATTAATCCATGCTTTATTTACCTGTAGAGTTGACAATTGCAATACCATTCTTTCTTGTCTTTCTCTGCTCTTTAGCACATTGAATCACAGTAGTGTAAAATGTGCTATATAAATGATATTGATTGAGTGATTAACTATCCTCTGCAGAGACGTGACAGAGCTCCTTGGGGGTGAGAATTATGTGTCATGCTCAGTTGTGTTGCCTGCTCTCCGCCACCTGACCCGCACCATGAAGGCCTCAGATGATGACCCAGCCTATGTGGTGAAGTTCAAGGCTGCTTTTGAAAAGGACCTGTCTCAGCGTGAGGATGCCCTAAATTACAGATTTCTACAAGTGGCTACAGCACTCGACCCTCGCTTTAAGGTGTGTAATGGTCTTCTTTATTTTTCTCTTTTATTGCTTATGACTCTTTTATTTCCTCGGCCCCCTCCCCTCCCCTCTCTTATGGAATAACAACATCAACATGACTTGTATAGCACATTATCATACATAATTGTCATTCAATGTGCTAAAGAGTAAAAAAAATGAAAACAGAAAAAAATAATCCATGTTGTTTTATGGATTGAAGATAATTAACCAACTATTACCAAAGGCAGATGAGAATAATGCTATTTTTAATTTCTTTTTAAAACAAGATGCTGTTGGGGCAGTTCTAATTTGGACAGTTTAGACTTGACCATAGGCACAACCAGTAGAGGAGATTCTGGATGATGGAAACCATGTATACTAATGAATTTCATCCAGCTTGTACTCTGTAAATCTCTGATTAATGTGACCACAAACCTGATTCTGATTCTTTTTCTGATCTTTAGGACCTAAAGTGTCTACCAAGAGGAGAGCGAGGAGAGGTGTGGACCAGCATTGAGGCACTGGTGCAACAACAACCAGGCAGAGCCACTCCGGAACGCACAGAGGAGCCAGCAAGGAAGAGGAGCCTCCTGCTGTATAATTCCGACTCTGACTCAGAGGATGAAGATGGGCCCAAAGGAGCCTTGGCCCGCTACAAGGCAGAGCCTACCATCAGTGAGAGAGAGTGCCCACTGCAGTGGTGGTCCACTCATGAGAGAGCCCATCCACAGCTCTCTGTCCTGGCCCGCAAGTATCTAGGCAGCCCTGCCACTTTGGTACCCTGCGAAAGATTATTCTCCCTGGCAGGTAATATAGTTCAAAAGAAGAGGGCAGCCCTGAGCTCCGAAAATGTGAACAGGCTAGTATGTCTCAGCAACTGGCTGAAAGAGAGGAAGTAATCAGTTAAATGTGTATCCTGAGGCCAGTTGCCCAGTTGTGTTTCAAATGGGAAAAATTGGAGGTCAATCACTGTCACTTTATGTTGAACTGAACTGTCTGAATGGCCAATGTTATAAAGAGTTGGACTGAATTTCATTGAATTTCTGACTTATTTTTTGTAAACAGTTGAACTGTTGATAAATCCACGAATTGTGTTAAAGCCTCAGAGGCTTTTTGTTCTGAATGTACTTGAGAGTATTGCATTTTTGCGTTTAAAAAGCAGTATTAAGCTCTACCTATACCTATAGAGCTACCTGAATTTCTGAGTTTAGCGTTCCTAAATATGTTGAACTTTAAAATTTGCACTGGCCTGTTGATATTTCTTTAAAAAAATAAACAAACAATATTTTGTTTATTAAGCTTATGTGTTGTCATTCAAAGTCCATGTGGAAAAAGTTACTTCCTGCTGTTTCCAAGTATGCGATTAAAATGCGATTAGTTCGATTAATTAATTTCACAGCCATGCGATTAATCGCGATTAAAAATTTTAATCGCGTCCCACCCCTATTATATATATATATATATATATATATATATATATATATATATATATATATATATATATTTAAATGAATAAAATGCAAAATATTTCAGTACATGACTTTCTCAGTACTTGATAGTTTTAGAACATAACATAAAAGTATATGGCATTTGACATTTTAAAAGTCTTAAGCCCCCCTGAATATGAGAAAATCCTCGTTATTCGATGCTGTAGCGCACATATTCCCTAGTTACTGGAGGAAAATAGGGAGTACCAATATGGCGGCTGGTGGCTTCACAGCGACTCGTTCTAACAGCGGCTATTAGCACTCCAGTGTATAATAGAGATCAGTGATCAAAACCGACTCATACAAAAAAACAACCTGCATAGAGCAGCAGCTTTTACATTAATCTCTTTCTCTTTTTATACATTTACCCAAATCAACTGTTCAGTATTTATCCTCTTTTTAATCTTAAATCAATGAATGTTAACCATTCAAATTGACAAAGTATCACATAGAGCTATAAAATTAATTTTTTAAACAGCCCACACACACAAAATGGTGTATATGAATTATTTTAAATCACATTTCAATCATGTTTGTTAATCATTCATTAAATTACTGTCTCTCAATAACTCAAAAGCACACTGTTGCTTGTTTTAGCTCATAAAACCAGCTCGCTTAACTATATAGCATTAGTTGGCATATAGTAATAGTACAAATCACATGCAGCAATAGCTCAATTAACACAGATAATTTACACAAAACACAATTTTTTACATCCTCAATTCACTCATATACCTTCATCTGTCTCCAGCTGGTTTTAAACATCGTCTCCAAGCATAACAATATAACAAAGATACTTTCTCCATGAAATCAGTGAGCAATCAGCCAGAATCAGCAGTAGTTAGCATGCTATGCTAAGCGCTAATCATCATTACTCACCGCAGTTTTCACTCGACAAAACACAACAACACGGTGATGTCCCGCAACCAGAAACCCTCCTGGCAGGTGCAGATAATCTCCTAGGATCAATAACTCAAGATATAACACAGTTTTAATCAGTATTTACTTAGTAACTAGTTATATTGACGCCTCCTGTTCTAACTCTCTCTAAACTGCAGTAACGGCATCAGCGCAAAGAGAAAAAAGACAAAAGAAGAAGCGCGTAGAGCTTGTAGTTGTGAATACGCTCCCTGCTGGCAGAAATATGGAACTACAACAGAAACAAACTATTGAATATTACAAATAATACAAAAAGGATATTCTGCCTTTTTTAGATCACAAGGGAAGTGAGGAAAGCTTTTCCAAATATTCCAGCCATCAGCTTTTCTACATCAAAAAGAACCTGGAAAAGGAAAGAGTTGCTCTGAGTGAACAAATACTGACGGCATCAGGTAGGACCAGGCAGGGATTTTAGGGCTAAATATTGCCATGTAGAGCTAATATATAGAATATGCAACCAGAGTATATTGCAAAGTGGTAAACCTTGTTTCAGTGTCTAAGCTCTGTTTAGGGAGATGCTACAAAATCTGCTGGCCACGCCCACATTAAGCCTTTTATGTCATGTGGAATATGAAACGCATGGAAGTGATAAAAGCCGACTATTTGATGACATTTATAGTTACATAGAGACAAAGAAAAAGAAACTTCATGTCCTGTTAAATCCCCAAAGAATGGTTTTTAGCCTGTGGAACAAGCAGTGATCAGGTAATGCTCCACAATAACCACACTAAAATGTTTTCACCTCAATTAGATTTTATTTCTATAGCGCCAGTTCACAACACGTCATCTCAAGGCTCTTTACAAAGTCACATTCAATCAGATCCTAAAAAGTAGCTCTCAGTGTTTCCAGTCCAGAGTGCATGTAGGAGGGAAACATTTGGTACTAAAACGCCTCTCACTGCATGGCAGAAATTGTGGCATTAAGCACATCTGTGGTCAGAAGCTTTGGGCATTACGCCATCCAGTTGAGTCCCAACAGAAACAGTTTATGAAATATGGAACCTGGCAACTTCTCCCCTTCATGATACGCCTTCACTCAAGGCTTTGGATGCAAGCATAGAGACATATGCAGCAGCTTCTTATCATTATTTGATTATTATTCTGCTTCCACACAAACATGAGTGTCAGCCGCATCTTGGCTGAAGGAAGAATGATGAGGGCGGACTGCAACAAGTTTGGAGTTAACACGGTGAAATCTAGCCAGAGTTGAACTAAACTGGAGCATTAGAAGACAAAAGGGCAGCTAGAGAGAGCAACGGCAACGACATAAAGCAACTGGAATCATTCTAGAGCTCCGTATACGCATGAGGTGTTCACTGTCAACATCTGGTTGAAATCACTAAGGTAGTTGAAAAGATGGCCCAGACAAAAAAGAATTTAAAAGGTGCACCAAGAGGTAAAAAGCTATTTATTCAAGGATTCACAGCACACCTTCATAAATATGAAACCATTTACTATTTACATAAACTGCATTTATTTCACATTTCAAACACACATCACTGTCACATTTAACTCTTCCAAAGAATGTCAAGAATCTTCTTCAAAATGAGCAGAGCTTAAAATGTTGGTCTCTATGTAGTAATAAAGATTCTCTGCATGTGTAACAAAGGCAGGTTTTTAGGTTGGCCCTGAAGTGTTAAGCTTTACTGTAAATGTCCCAGCAATAGGTTGGATGATGTGGGCAGAGAAAAACAGCGTAGCTGCATCCCTGTTGCCTTGCTGGCCACATCTAGCTTCAGCAGATCATTTGGTTTTCACAAACTCTGTCACACTTCATTGGGATTGTCTGCAAACTGCATTGCTTCATTATAAATATGATCTGGATGTTCACAGATAACAATGATCCTGTAGTTTAACACATAGCAGCAAAAGAAAAGGATGGAAGCTTGTTTTCTATGAAGATGTGGTAGTGTGACCTCTGAACATGGAGCTGATCTTAGTGGATGGAACACATGGAACCATAAAAGTGATGTTACCTATTTTCTGCCATTGTAGACTTTGATTCATGGAACAACTGCTCCTTGTGTTCTATGGTAAAAGCAGCCAGAGCCTCCAGTTACAAACTGGCTGAGTAAATGTATTGTTTGCTGCTGATTTTCTGCCGTTTAGTAACTGAATCCTCAGCATGTGGAGCATTTCATGGTGTCATAATGGACGTGTGATCATGCTATATTCAGCTAATCCTCAGCAGGATCTGCAACATGAAAACAGTAGACGGCTTTCAGATTGTCTGCAGGTAACTAAATGCCAGCTTAGTCAGCTACTAAGTCAGATGAAGGCCTGATTGCTCACTCGCATTAGCATTTGTAATTATTTAGTCATTTGTATACCTGTACCTCAGTAACAATGCTTATTCAGAACGTTGTGAATCTGTGAACTGACTTAGTTTTAGAGCATAAAGTAAAAATACAGGTCTAACAGTCACTGAGGGAAAGCAGATCAAGGGTTTTAAAAAATAATAATGTTACCTTTAATTGGATGTTATTGGATGTTCTGTTTTAGTGGAATATGTGAAATGAAGCGATTTGTGTTCACATGTTTAATGTGCCATTGTTATAGATATATCTATATATATATATCATATTTAGAATACACTGTAAAAAAGATAATGATGATAATGATGATGTGGTGAGGGAAAATCCCCAGGGATTACTTCAGGAGAGTTTCCTATGAACATATTACTGAGATAACTTCATCAAAGAAGCAGCTGTGACTTTTAAAAGTCATTTCTCTGTGTTCCAAAGGTAGTAAAGTGATTGGCTGTAGAAGTCAGTGTTTGGATGAAGAACATTTACCTCCACAGAAATCTAGAAAACAATACATGTGAAATTCTTTGAGTTCATTTCATTAAGCTTCCCAGTAGCTGAGCTGATGTGGCGGCCATCTTACCTGGGGCAGACTCCCAGATTTTAATCATTTATTGATTTGATAAAAACTCATTTTCTGGAACATAGCTTGACCCGTTCTGTAGTTGTTCAATAACCAAATGTGACGATGAAAAGATAGTATGAAGCCAGCAAAAGCCACCTCCTTGTCCCCTAATGTGTATATTCTGTAAGTTGTTGTGCAGATCCAGGGACACGTGTGGCAGATGGTTCCATGAGCCGTGCCTAGGCTGACAAGAAGATGTCCTGAAAGCTCTGAGGGAATCCAGCTGGAACCGTCTATTGTGTTGTTGGAACCAAAGTTCTGTGGCAGCAAACTTTGCAAATGTTCTTCATCATTTCAACATTTTATACTTACCTGTTTCTAGTTCAGATTTTTCTGGACCTTGTTTTATTTTCTGTGTAATTAGTATGTACATAGTGTGGCAATGTAAACCTCAGCAGTTTTGATCAATAGAATTGTAAAGTCACATGTTGATGAGCTTTAAATGTGAAATTCCACATCATATCTTAATGAAATGTGTTGAGTAACATCTGGAGGTGTTCTCCTGTCAAGCTGAATCCAAATTGTCCACTGAACACGTACTAAAGGTTTACTAGCAACATTGACAGCAAGCTAACATGTGAACTGTGGAGCTGGAATGTTCCAGATGCTGGAAAAGTGCAGAAATCAACGTTCCAGAGCCGTTGTTCAGGAACCAGAAGCTGCTCTCACATCAGTTTTAGTCCAGATGTTTGTGTTGCACTAAAAGCTGAAAAGATGAAAGCCATGAGTTGCTTTTAAAAGCAGAAGCTTCATGTTTCTACTGTGCTGTGTGTGATGTGTTGCCAACAATCAATGAGCTTCATGGAAGGAAAGAACGTCTGAGTCGCTGCTTTGATTTTCTTTTGCAGCTTTTCTCTGACTTCTAACTTCAGCTTTAAGCAACAGTTCTGGTTGCTGCTGAAGCTCAGAAATCTGATCCACACTTGGAGCTTTTTACTAAAAGCCATTTTCCATCAATACACACAGAACTGTTAGAGGCTTTTTCTTTGTGCTTAGAAATCAAATGGAGTTGATTCAGATCAAGTCCTGCTGGGTGCGCTCCATTGAGCCCACCTGAACACCACTGGATGGGAGGAGTGAAGATTTCAGAGCTTTCCCTCTAAAGAAGCACAGCTCTTCACAGCTCTGAGAGACATTTTCTTCACAAATCCCAGTCAGTGGCATCTGCAGACCTGATCACATCCAAACATCCCATTTTTCAGGACTCAGTGATTTCATCTGTGCAATTGTTCCAGCTGCTGTGGGAAGAATCCAGCTGTGAACATCTGGAGCTTTAATGTGCCGCTTCTCTCCTCCCAAACATCCAGCCTCCACCTGTGGAGTACAGCTGGAAAACAGCTGCAGGTGGAAAGAAGGAGTTTGGACCAAGCTGCCTCCTCTCTGCTCTTTTCTCTGACTCTGACTTTAAATTCACTTTGATGGTTTGAAATGAAATCAGGGTTTCAACCTGGATCTTCAGAACATCCTCAGCTGATGCTGATTTTAACCAGAGACTGTCGACACTCTGCTCAGCAGCACTAAAATAAGGAGAAATAATTCTCTAGGAGCTCTAGTAATAATCTGCATTAGAACAACGGCTCATTTTAGCAGCAGCAGGGTGCTAAAATGAGTTTAAAGGGCTAAAAATGGTTAAAGTGCAGATTGTCATGTGATCAGCAGCTCCTTGCAGCTACTGATCTGACTAGTAATATTAGATTATTACTAGTCAGATGAATATAAATTTGAGTAAAATATGTGATTTTCCTCTGAAATAACGTTATGATCTGTGAATTCTTTGTTGTCTATAATTAATGAATTTATGTTCTTTCTTTCTGGCCTATTTTTTTCTAGGTCACTAAAATAAGATGAATTTTTTTTCACCTTCCTCTTTCCATTTAGCTCCAGATCTGATGTCAGCACCTTGTACCTTTTTACCATATAGAACATCTCATTGATTTTACATCTGTCGTCTTCAGTCATTTCAGATTTCCTGAATAACTCATTTATGTTACCAGAGCACCAGGATTTTTGTCTCTCCATAAATCTATAAGATTATTGGAGTTGTTAATTTCACATAAAGTAGGATTCAACCTTTTCTTAGAGCATCTAGAAGGACATCTGTCTAGCCAGTCATCTGCTGTCAGGTTATAATCACCACCTACCACAATTAAATCTGAAGAGTAAATTTCCTTATATTCAGAAATAACATCAGTTAGCTTTAACATTAGCAACTTATTCTGATTAATGTTGGCATATCCATAAATATTTAATAATCTTTATTGTAACCTACATTCCAGTGAAATTACTTCTCTGCATTTAATCCCTTAGGGAGCAGTGAGCAGCTATCACAGCATCCAGGGAGAAATCTGGGGTTAAGGGTCTTGCTCAGGGACCCAGAGTGGCAGTCGGTGGGAGTTGAACCCAGAACCTCTAGAACACAGTGCTCTAACTACTAGGCCACCACTTCCCCAAAATGACTAAATTTCCTTCAACATTTAACACAACTACCATCCAGTGACCGAGCTCATCAACTCTGGAGGCAACAACCTTTCCAGGACATCTATTAAACAGACGCTCCACCTCCAGAAACATTAGAACCTTTAGAACCTTTAGAACCGAGGCTCAACAACATCCTTTCTCCCACTACTTTGACCACTAGGTGGCGTCTGTGTCACATCAGTGAGTTTCCTGCAGAAAAGTGCAGTTTGCTCCTTGTCCTGTAAAATAAAAATAATGCTTTCCTTTCTTCTGCATTTAACCATCCCTTAGGGAGCAGCGGGCAGCTTCTCCAGAACCCAGGGAACAATCGGGGGTTAAGGGCATTGCTCAGGTTTGCTCCAGGTTCTAGCAGCCTTATCAGAACCAAGGGTTCTGCTCTAACTACTGGGCCACCACTCCCCCTCAGTAATTGTTCCCTGAGCTAAGATCTAAAGCTCAGAGACACTCGCTGTCTTCAGTCCAGAACCTCTCACCTCCCTGGTTCTGAAGGCATTAGAAAAGCTGCTGAAGGAGGACCTGATGGAACCGGGTCAGGACAGTTTGGACCTCCTGCAGTTTGCTTCCAGGACGGGTGGAGGACTGGATGGTGAGACAGGGACACTTTGAAAGCTGCTCTGAAACATCTGGAGGAAGCAGAGGACCTTGTTGGTTCCCTTTTTATGGACTTCTCTTCTGCTTTTAATCCCATCCAGCTCCACATTTTAGCAGACAGCTTCCAGAACCTCTAGAACTTGGACTCTGTTCTGATCTGGTGGCTGATGGACTTTTTAACTCTGAGACTTTTTAACAGTGGTTTCTCCTCTGTTCTTTGTTTTCTACACTAATGATGGTCAAAGCCATGGCAGAGGCTGCTACATTATTGGACCTGCAGGAGGTTCTGTCCTTGTGTCCGTTCCCAGCAGTGATCCATCAGAACCGGGTCTCCTGGTGGAGGAAGGTGTCAGATGGAGCAGTTCCTCCTGTTTAAACATCAATGTGGTGAAAACTAAAGAGCTGTGAGTGATGTGAGGAAGAAGCCGACTGTCCTCTGTTTTCAGGAAGAATGCGTCTGTTGAAGGAGTGAAGCTGGAGAAACACCTCTGGACCCAGACGGACAGAACCTCTGAAGCCCACATTGGTGCTGTGTGCAGAAAGCAGCGTGCACACAAAGCATCAAGCAGATGCTGCAGCACTCTGACTGGGAGCTGCCTTGTTTTAATGTGGACCTGATCTGAATGAATCTGCTGGAAGGTTTTCTCTGAGCTGCCGGCACGGCTCACTTCCTGTTAAACACCAGAACCAGCTGCAGGCTGAAGATGTGCAGCTAAACTACTGGATCATTCAGGACGCAGCTACACACTGCCACCATGGAGAAGCAGCCGCTTCCAGCAGCTCTCAGCGTTCTGCAGGAGAACCAGCAGATGAAGCTGGTGTTTAGTGAGTGTTGTTTTCTGTCCTGATGTCTTCCTGGCAGCTGCAAACCAAACTGCTCCTTGAAGAGAAGAAAGAAACTTTGAACCTTGAAGCTTCCAGGAACTCCACTGCTGCTCCTGCTGCTGCCCCGCCCTCCTACCTGTCCCACCTCCATCACAGCTGAAGGCAAGGCAAGGCAAATTTATTTATATAGCACAATTCAGTACAGAGACAATGCAAAGTGCTTTACATGATTAAAATATAGGTAAATAAAACAGAATAAAAGCAAGTAGGGATAGTGTAGAAACAAAAAAAGAACATTTGAAAACAGTAAATCATTTTAACTTGAAGCTCCGCCTCCTTCCAGGTAGCAGCTCACCTGTGTCTCAGTGATTCACATCTTGTTCTTCAGCACTTTGGAGCGTCTGAACAAACTGTAAGTTTGCTTTGTTTCCTACCAGAACTTTGTCTTGAGGAACTTTCCTCTTCGTTTCTGCTCTCTGATGTCTGGAGAACATGTTCACTTCTGATTTCAGCACAAAGTTTCATCTCTGCTGTTTTAAGACTAATCTACAGGATTATTAGATTATTGATGAACTGGAACCAAACATGATGAACAGCTGATGTTCAGATGTGATGTTTAGATGAGCAGAACTTTGTCGACCCAATCAGAGCTTCACGGCTCCAGATGATCCGTCTAAAATCTAAATATCTGGGAGCTTAAAGACAGGAACGTCCTTCATGTTGAGATAAAACCACCTTTTAACCTCCAACCAGAAACTCTGGACTCTGAGAAAAACATGTGATCTAAAGGTTCTGCTGCTGTTCTGCTAAAGTTACAAAGGTCCACTTGAAACCTGAACCGTCTCTTTAGAGGTTCTGCAGCTCTTTGTGGATCGTCTTAAAATGTGTTTCTGTCCCTTTAAGAACGATGGTTGGTTTGATAAATTCAGAGTGACTGAAGCAGAACTTCTGAGGTTCTGGTTCTGATATTTCTCCAGTCTGGTGTTTATGGCAGCTGTGAAATATCTGCTGTTCAGAGAGCAGATTGAAGAACAGCTGAAGACCTGAAGGTGGGTTCAATCAGACAAGGAAATGTTAACAGCTTTAAAGTTTTCATCATCAATATTTTAGATTTAAGTTCATTAAAAGTCAGATGATCTTTTGGATCATCTGACTTTTAATGAACTTTAACATTGGATCTAATAAAGCTATCAATAAAACAATAATATGTCCAGTAATCAGACTTAAAGGTGGATTTGCTGCTAAAAGTGATCAGTCTGTTGTTCCACAGTGTTTGACCCATGAGGGACAATTATTAGTTAGTATTTTATTTCCTAAATGAAGAGTCTGAGGAGTTTAAGAACTTGTTGGGAACATTGTTTTCCTTAAGTTCATGTTTCAAACTAAGGTCAGAGAATCTGGAGCTCAAACTGGTTCTGATCCAGTTAATATTAATGGTTCTGGTCCAGTTTCAGGTCCAAGGCTCTGATGTCCACCTTCTTAAACTCTGTCACCAGCTGGGATCTTCTGATGCTTTGATTTCTGCATAAAAACTAAAAGAAGTGAGTTTGCTTTCTAATGCTGTTAGTGACACAGGAAGGGATCAGCATGGAGAAATGGACCTGGAGAGGCCTGCTGCTTCACACTGAACTACACGACCAGATCTAGTGGATCGGTTCTGAAGCAGAGGCTGAGGCATGGTCTCATATCTGCTCTACAGCTCAACATGTTCTGGTCCTCCTTCTAGCAGAACTGTGAAAACCTGTTGATCCAAAGTTCTGAACTTCAGCTTCAGCTGATGAAGCAGAGGAGTCTGAGCTGGTGTCAACAGGAAGTAGTTCCCTTTTCTTGGTGCTGAGAGATCTTCCTGATGCTTTGGACCCAACGGTACCAGTCATGTGGACCATGGAGCTGCTGTTTATTAACACAGAAGCATCATCAGCTTTGGGATAGAGTTTAATCTCCTGTTATTACTGAGTTCTGATCATTTTAATGAGCAGAGAGAGAAACTGTAGCTAAAATAAATGATTCTGGAGGAACCGGGTCTCCTGGCTGAATGTTGCAGCTTAAGTACGTCCGTCTTTGCTGAACAACAAAAACTAGCAAACAAAGCTGTAGAGTGCGAGTTGATTTGTCTTTCAAGCCGCAAAGCCTGGACTTGCACCAGGTTCTAATTACAATTCAGTCATCACTGAATAAATAATTTTGAGCTCTTTTAATGTTTCATTAGAAAGTTTATATTGGAATCAAAGACAGTTTTCTCCCCAACACATTTCAGCCAGTCAAAGCAGAAAAATGTGAAGCTCACAATGAACACACATGGACAACAGGTCAGTTGCCACATTCAAAATAACTTGGTCCTGACAAGCATTTACATGATTCTCAATCTGATTGTCAATCAGTATAAATCAATTGTCTCATTTGGATTACAATTTTATTCCAATTGATCTTAATTTGATCACAATATTTCACCTGTTTACGGGACACATTTCTATTCCAATCAGCCGTTTATTCCGATTACTATTGTTTGTGTAAACGTAGCTATTGTAGCTTTTCTTTTTTGGGCATTCAGTGTGGGAATAGACAGCGGACAGATTCAGAGGTGACAGGACGGACGTTGTGTCAGAAAGTTATTACTGTAAGAACCAGTTCAACGCCCAATCAATCTGCATAAATGCATTTTTGACCAAAAAAACTTGTTGAACCATTTACGGATCTTAAAGGTTTCCTATATTTGTCTCCCACAATGGCGAACACATTCCTACACCCTTGACTGACATGTTTTCTAAGTTCTATACTTTATATAACCACTGTGGTGTCATCCGTAGTTAAGCCCACATTTACCAAAAACTTTAATAATGTCAATAACACTTTCCATGACCTGCCTTCTCTTTCTGACCTGGTCTCACTAAATTGACATTTTCTTATCACTGTATGGATCTCTGATTTGTTGCCTCTGAGAAAAAGGGCATCCGCGCTCTCTATCACCATTAATTTTCTCCTGCTCTTTAATATGCTGGTGGACATGGTTCCATGTATACATGCCTCCTTTGACAAATGCAGTGTCAGAAGCTAAAGGTTTTGGAAATGCAAGACATACATACCAGAATAGAGAGTGATTAGCTTGATTGTATGTCAGCCATTTTCTGTTTGTGCCAGAGTGAAATACATTTAGAATAATTATTTTGCTTGTCTGATTTGGGTGGGTACTGAAAAATATTCAAATCCTTAAGAGTGAGGGTGTGAAAAATAATCAAAAGGCTTAGAGTTCCATGATTCAGTGTCCATATTGCTCCCTCTCTCTCTCTCAGTCAGTACTGCTTTGTGAAATGAAATTAACATTTGATCAATTGTTGACCAATTATCATACAGGAGACACAAAAAAAGTTCTAAGAGTAGAACCTTTTGTGTTCTTAAGCTGTACCTGAAGGTACATATGATGAAGATGTCTTCATCATATGTATGTATATATATATATATATATATATATATATATATATATATATATATATATATATATATATATTTCTGGTAGGAAACAGTCCTAACATTTTGCAGTCCACAGCAGAGGCTGTGCAAAATACTCCATCTGCAGATGATTACGCCAGCGGAGCAGCAATTCTCGAGAAACAAACAGCAGGTATAGCGGTCAAAGATCACCAGACTGGTTGAAAAACGGCACAGAGATCCCAAAACAGCCGCACAAACATCTGACATGCAACAGGAACTAGAAAAATTTGCATTTCCTGTGAAAATGCACTGTGAATGCAGTGAGCTGAATGACTGAGCAAAAGATGCAGAAGTTCTTTGAAGAAGAGAAAAAATAGCTGAAAAGCATTGAAGAAGTTGAAGAAGTTGAAAAAGTTGAAGAACTTGAACATGAAAGAACAATAGCTGAATGATTAGAAGAAGAAAAAAACTGAGGGAATGACACCAAACATCTCCTAACTCATTCTAAACACTGAATCGTTTAACAAAGCAGAAGTAGAATTTGAAACTTGAATATACTGTAGCCATATGTGGGCCTGCATTTCAAGGAGTATAAGGGGTTTCACCCCCTATTGAAAAACAATGGATGTTTGACACCTCATAGCTTGGAGATGTTTAATGCGACGTAGGCCAAATTTCTTGTGAAGCTTTCTCTTTAAAGGAAGTACAGACTCTGTGAAGCAGAAGTTTGTACGAGCTTCCTAGGGCTACTTCAGGTTAGCAACATGCTAACCATTAGCCGCCAACATGGTTGTGTTTGGTATCACTGGGTGAGTGTACTCTGTTAGTTTGGTCCAAATCCTGTACTGGGATGTGCCTCAAATAGGGAGAAAATACGTTGTTTATAACGTTGCCATGGTAACTCAAAATGGCAGGTGGTACAAAAAAATACTTCATAAATCAGCAGACATGTTTTGATATACACACTGTGGGGATTATAATATAAAACTCCTAGTCTACCACACCTGGATTCGATCCCATGACCTCTTGCATGCAAATGCCTGCACTTTCCATCTGAGCGATACTGTAGCTATATGTGGGCATGCATTTCTTGGACCATAAGGTGTTTGGTCCCCCATTGAAAAGCATTGGATGTTTGACACCTCATGGCTTGGAGATGCTTTATGCGACGTAGGCCACATTTATTGTGGAGCTTTCTCTCTAAAGGAAAAACAGACTCTGTGAAGCAGATGTTTTTACAGGCTTCCTAGAGCTACGTCCAGTTAGCAACATGCTAACCATTAACTGCTAACATGGTTGTGTTCAGTATCACCGGCTGATTGTACTCTCTCAGTTTGCTCAAAATCCTGTACTGGGAAGTGCCTCAAAAAGGGGTGCCAATACTTAATGTCACCAAACGTGACCAAAGTTCATGGGTCAGATCGGCCTTCTTTAGCAACTCAGCCTCACCAAATCTGGGCCCAGAATTCAAGATTTGACCAAAATGGTGTGTTTTAAAAAAAATTTAAATGTTAAGAGGAAGTGACTGTGCGAATTTCAGAGTCCTACATTAATCACAGCCACTGCAGTGGGCATCGAAAGTTGCCATTCTATCCCAATGGAGCCTCTCCCTCTGGCAAGCAGAGTTCCGTCGTCATGGAAACTCACTCACGCCTGAAGCTGACCCGTCTACTCAAGTGCAGACACTTTGCGTCAGACTCTGCCTCATTGAAATAGAATGGAGAACATTACCTCGAACAACACTCGATTTCTCCGGAACCATAAATGGTTCACCAAATTCACCAAATCTGTCAAGCAGAAGTTTGTATAAGCTTCCTAGAGCTACTTCCAATTAGCAACATGCTAACCGTTAGCCGCTAATATGGTTGTGTTTGGTATCACTGGGTGATTGTACTCTGTCAGTTTGGTCCCAATCCTGTACTGGGATGTGCCTCAAATAGGGAGAAAATATGTTGTTTATAACATTGCCATGGTAACTCAAAATGGCGGGTGGTACAAAAAAATACTTCATGGGATCAGCAGACATGTTTTGATATACACACTGTGTGGATTATAATATAAAACTCTAGGTCTCCCACAGCGGGAATCAATCCCACGATCTGTTTTATTCAAAGCCTGCACTTTGTGTGTGAGCTATACTGTAGCGCCATATATGGGCATGCATTTCTGGGAACATAAGGGCTTTGGTCCCCCATTGAAAAGCATTGGATGTTTGACACCTCATAGCTTGGAGATGCTTTATGTGATGTAGCCCAAATTTTTTGTGGAGCTTTCTGTCTAGAGGAGGTACAGCCTTTATCAAGCAGAAGTTTGTACAAGCTTCCTAGGGCTACTTCCGGTTAGCAACATGCTAACTGTTAGCCGCTAACATGGTTGTGTTCAGTATCTCCGGGTGATTGTACTCTGTCAGTTTGGTCTAAGTCCTGTACTGGGAAGTGCCTCAAAAAGGGATGCCAATACTTAATGTCACCAAACGTGACCAAAGTTCTTGGGTTAGATCGGCCTCCTTTAGCAACTCAGCCTCACCACATCTGGGCCCAGAACTCAACATTTGACCAAAATGGTGTGTAGCGCCATTTCCCACAGGTGCGTGGAGCTTTATTGGCCAATTGGGTCGTCTCTGGGCCTAATGCCAGGTCCTGTTGGAGTCCAACGCCCAATAGGAAAGCATGTGAAATCCAAAATGGGCCAGAAAAGTGACACATGGCTGATAATCACTAGAAAATTTTAAAATGTTAAGAGGAAGTGACTGTGCGAATTTCAGATTCCTACATTAATCACAGCCACTGAAGTGGGTGTCGAAAGTTGCCATTCTATCCCAATGGAGCCTGTCCCTCTGGTCAGCAGAGTTCCGTCATCATGAAAACTCGCTCACACACCTGCAGTCTACCGAAGTGCAGAGACTTTGGTCAGAATAAGTCCCATTGGGTTATAATGGAGTACTTTGCCTCGCACAACGCTCCATATCTCCTGATCCGTAAATGGTAGAGACGTAATCTTTTCTGCGTTTATTTCTTAACGGATAGGGGAAGAAGACTTGCTATCGGTTTGTACAAAAATCAGTGTAGGCACAGAGACGATGTAAAAAAGTGGATCATGTGGAAAAATGCAGCTCTAAAGCATTTTCAGGATTTTGCACATTCGCTACTCCTGAACAAATTGTTCCTGCGGCACAACTGTAACAGTTATCCAAAAAATTCCTTTTTTTGTGAGTGCCAGAATGGTTGGGACATTCATGTGTGAAAGTCTCATGCCTGTACATCAAACGGTTTAGGAGTAGCGACGATGCGAAAACGTGTGATGTTTTGGATTTTCAGACGTCATTTTTCAAAACCGCTCCATAGGAAATGAATGGCACTGCATGAAAAGTGTGATTTTCGTCACTGTGCGGCACTGTAGATTGTCGTGGAAGTTCAGGTTAACGGCTGTTCACGGTAATTTGCAGTCAACACCGAAAACTGCCATGAATAGGGTGTTTTCAGCTGACGTCACGCTCACGTGACTACTCAGCGCGTCCGCCATATTGGGTGGCAGTCGTTTCGCACCGTTGACCTGCATTGCATTACGCCTTAGGCAGTATTGGAAGTGAACAATGGGGAAAACGTGTTTAATGGTTGGTTGCACGGCCCGTGGAGGTGGAGATCAACGCTCTTTCTATCGCCTACCAGCCGTAATAGTGAATCAGTGTGAAAAAAAAAAAACAGCTGTCTGAACAACGCCGTCACCTATGGCTGACACGGATATCCAGGTCCGATTTGGACGGTGTTAAGCTGGAATACGCCAGAGTCTGCGGTGCTCACTTTGTCACAGGTAATTAACTGTTAAGTATTTAAAACATATAAGAAGAATATAATAATAATAGGGCTTGGGCGTCATGACTTATTACTTTCCGCGGCTGCCATGTTGACTGCCTCCGCCGCCTCTACTGCCTATTACTACCGCATACTGTACTCCCTCTCTCAGCCGTGTTTTAATTTGATTAATTTCACCTTAACTTGATTTCAACCATGTTAAACCGTTGCTGTATTGTGGGCTGTAACAGCGCAACACATGATCGCCATGGGAAAAACATAGAAACAGATTAATTTTCCACCGCTTTCCTGCCTGGAGGCGCAACCACGGAGAACAACTGTTAGTGATAACAAAGAGTCGTCGGCTCGCTTGGATCGCGGTTGTAAGTCGACCGAACATAACTTTCCACAGTATCCCGATGTCAATGAGAGTGTGTTCTAAACCTTTGAAACACATAGCAGCTAGTTAAAAGTACATTACATGCGTGAGTGGTTGTTAGCGCTAACGGTTAGCATGTGCTAACCCGTCTGAGCGCAGCTTACCTTTGAACGAGTTACATAGATAACAAAGAGTCGTCGGCTCGCTTGGATCGCGGCTGCAAGTCGACCGAACATAACTTTCCACAGTATCCCGATGTCAATGAGAGTGTGTTCTAAACGTTTGAAACACATAGCAGCAACTTAAAAGTACATTACATGCGCGAGTGGTTGTTAGCACTGACGGTTAGCAGCTACTAAACTAGCATGGGCCAGAGCCCGTCTGATCGCAGCTTACCTTTGAACGAGTTACTGTGTTCCCACTGTTTGCTGACTTTATGATCTGCAGCTCCTACCGGCGCCAATACGGTAAATACAACTTAATTTTGCACTGGTCATTGTTCTGCTTAAATAATTAAAGCCGTGAGCGGCGTCGATCGGCCTTGCAGCCAAGCGCCTTCGCGCACCGCCCGCCGCCGGCCGTCAGCCACCGCAGAAGCATGCGCCGCATTTGCGTCGGATTGTTTACATTTTTACCATCTTATTAAAACTCACCCGTCCACGTATGATGGCGATTTCCTTGATGTACATAACCAGATGTGAACTGGTTGTGAGCCTCTAGATCCTTGTAAGCTCTCATTTCCTCAAGAGTGTGCAGAGGGTTTTCACCGAACACCAGGTAATGCATCTGGATTACGGCTAAACAAGGCACCGTGGAGGGCATACGGGTCCATATGGTTGATCACGGAACATTTCCTCAGATATACGTCCTTATCTGGTCGCTCTAGCGTGCTGGCGTACTTATCCATTCGCGATACGATAATACGTGTAAGACAACTAGAGATAAGGAAGTGTGCCACCCAATATGGCGGACCGGAAGTTGGCCAGTGACGTCAGTGAAAACACCCTATTGTCAGAAATTGACGTGGCAGTTGTCCCCCCATGACCCCCCTCCTCCTAATTCTAGGGGAGGCTTTAACATGTAAATGAAAATGCTGTGAGCTATACAAACGCAAATCAGTGTTGCAGGGGGAGGTTTCGCCTTTAGCAAGACAGAGCCACATTTCACAGACTTGATGCACAGAAGAAGTGATGTGATGGCATTGTCAGAAATCTTGAAGGTTGATTGCCATGACAAAAGCATCATGGCCAGAAGTTTCATCAACAAGTCTCCTGGTTTTTTACTTGTGGACTGATCACTTCGTAAAATTTGTTATTTAGTTAGAAGTTATAAATTTACTGAAGGCTGTGGCTGGAAATAATTGGGGTGCAGATACACAATCATTATTAAACATATATAAGGCTCTCATGAGATCAATAATACATTATGGCAGTTTTATTTATGGAGCAGCAGCTAAAACAACATTACAAAGTAGGGCTTTACGTATATGCACAGGAGCAGTGAAAACAACACCTATCAACGCTCTTTTAGTAGAGACTGGAGAAACTCCACTGGAATTCAGAAGAATGAAATTAGGTTTAGTATATTGGATGAAAATTAAAAGTAGTATGGATGAAAATGTAACTTCAACAATTTTACAAACTTGTTGGGAATAAAAGGACATGCCAAGAATGGTGTCTTAAAGGATAATTGGGAAATAAAGGAAATATAAAGGATATTTATAGATTAAGGAAAGCATTATTTATTTATTATTTATTATCTTCAGAATACAAAATTAACAAATAGAATTTAATAGATGTAAAACAGTGTTGCTACACACTCATTAACAGTAGGTGGCGGTATGCACCTTAAAGTTGCTTGTGATCCGCCATGATAGAAGAGAAGAAGAAGACGAAGAAGACGAAGAAGAAGAAGAAGAAAAAAAAGAAAAAAAAAACGTGCTGAGCGCTCCGCTACTGTGTGTTCATGTCCTCTTCTGAGCCTGAAGATGAAATAAAACCACAACTGCTGGTAAGTGATCAATGGCTGGACGACGTCTCGCGTTCAACTCGCCTTCAACTTGCAAGAACAAGCTTTTTTAAAGTGTATTTTTTGTGATTCACAGGAAGCAGCACGCCGTCTTCACAACTCGGAGACAAATTGCAGGCGCTATGAACCGGAGCAAGGGTAAGATTTAAAGAATATGCTTTCATTCTGCGGTAAAAGGAAATAGATACGGATAGATACCGATCATAACTGTACATTTTGTTTTCACAGACTAATCTCGCCTCATAATGAGGCGGTGACCTCCTATTTGCTCGGAGCAATAACTGCAAGTCCAGTTTTACACAATGTTGATAAAGACGACATTGTGTGTAAGTGACTTAAATTACTGTTTTCTCCTTCCTTGTTACTGTGACTTGCGTTTGATTTTTATTCATACCACTCTCATTTAATTGTTTTCCAGCCGCTTGTAAGACGTATTATGAGACGGTACGCAGGAGCTGAAGCTGCCAAGAGTTCAGCTCGGAGTCGAGCTAGAAGACAGATGGTAAGACTTTATTTGGTGACTATTTTTCAGGTGCATTGATAGATGTGTTGTGTCCATACGCAGTGCATCCCATCGCATAGTACTGATTCATTGTTTTTTTAGTTTTTTACAGCTGCTGGAATCGAGGCAGAGCGTGCAGGCGGATGAGGAAGTGGAACTCTGGAAGTCCGCCACCATCGACCTCATGTCTGGCGAAGAAGATGGCGTCGTTGGCGGAGTCTCTGGATGGATTGTACGGCCGCCGTCATTTCGTAGGGTTGTGCGCAATTCTGTTCCCCCGTGAAAATCTGTTTCCCCCGTGTCGGGAACGCGCTTTGCAGCCATTTTCCTGGCGCTTCTAATTGATTTCTCGGTAAAACAACTCATATAATCATGTCAAGGTTGTAACAGTCAGTTTAATCGGCAGCTGTTTACAAAATTGTAAAATAAAAATAAATAAACGAGGTCTTCTTACGCTGTTTTGTTTTATTTTACAATTTTGTAAACAGTTGCCGATTAAACTGAATGTTACAACCTCAACATGATTATAGGACTTTTTTTTTACCAAGAAATCAACTAGAAGCGCCGGGAAAACCTGCTGCAAAGCGCGCTCCTGACACGGGGGAAACAGATTTTCACGGGGGAACAGAATTGCACACAACACCGGATTTCTCTGAACTCTGTGTGAAGCTGCAGTCCTGGTTAGAGGCGACGCCGAAGTACAGAGCCACGCACAGTAGGCGTCTGCACATCGGACCAGCCTCGGAGAAAATGCTGCCAGCATTTACCTACAACCCAGAGGAGGCAAACGGACAGTTCACGGAGTTGTAGTTTTTGGATACGCATGTGTGGGCAGATCCTCGCGTTGTATATAGTTGTGTTTGTTTTAATAAAGCTCTTACTTTGCATAAACATCTTCCTGGCAAATGTTCATTTCCTGTATAAATTCATTCATGTCTTTGATGGTAGCCTAATAATAGTGTAGGATAACATGAATATACAGCATAATATGAATATATATATATATATATATATATATATATATATATATATATATATATGAATATATATATATATGAATATATATGCCAACCAATCACGAGTAAGAACATTCAAGCCTGGCCTGGCCACGTGTGGTTTTGCTGCCAATCACGAGTGATTTTACTTGTTTGAAAATAGTGGTTTCAGCCAATACTGAGTAGGTTATTCAAGCCAGACCTGGCCAGCCGCGCGGGTTCGCTGCATTCATATGCTAATTAGGGCCATTAGTACAGCTGATCGCTCTCCACATACTTCAGAGTCCGGTTCCGACAATTTGTGGCACTGACAAACGGCGACAAGCGCGGGTTGCAAATTGTCGTTAACTGCCGAAAATGAGGGAGATCTGCGGTAGTTTACGGGGACGAAAATCTCACTTTTCATGCAGTGTGGGGGAGATTTCGGGTTTGTGTCAGTCTGAGCTGATTTGCGAAAAATCTATAAATCCTACACCAATGAGGGTTACATTTCCTGAATCCAGACAAAAATTCCTACATTTTGATGTATAATTTATGTGGATACGTTGAAAATTGAGCGATTGAGAAGAAGTTGTTCGGAGAAGAAGAATTTGTTTAATTTCTACAGTGTGCACTCTATAATATCCTCCTTGACGACCATTGCAACGCATGTTATTTGCTGAATTTCTTGAAAAGCCAAAATTATTTTAAGGAGGTACTATATGAAAATGGTAAAAGATATGAAAAAGCTGAAATATACCATATCAGCTGAAAGGTATCACTACATGAATGGCATTTCAAGCTGAAAGTAGGCTGAAGCAGTAAGCTGTCAAAAAGCAGCTGAAATGAGCGGAATTTTAGTGAATTACATTAATTTCCTATGGGAGAAAAAAAGCTGAAAATTTGCAGAAAAAGCTGAATATATTAAAAAGTTGAGGAGTTAAAGGTACAAAAAGATATAACCATCCATTCCAGAAGAAGCTGAATAGTTTAAAAGTTGAATGGTTGTAATCGGAGAAAAATTGTAGGAGGAGAAGCGAAACAAACTTTAAACAGTAAAAACGCATTTGGAAGAATAAACACTAAGAATAAAAAATAAAGAGAAACAGGATCTCAAGAACTGTGAATGCCTACTGCATTCACAGTAATAACAATGATGCACACGTCACATGCCCAAATATAAAGAAATAACACCATCTCACCAGAATTGCAAAATAGTACAAAATAACTTTGTTTACTATTATTTTGTTTACAGTTCAGTATTGACTTTATTTTTGCGCTGAATCCAGATGCAGTGTACGTTTGCACATGCACACAGCTTGGTGGGAACAGTGCCTGTATGTAAAAATTCACATATCAATGTACAAAGTACTTTGATATATATTCCAAACTATTAATCCTGTGTGGCCTGACATGATTAAAACCAAATGTGTTGTTGAAAGAGATGATATTGTGTACATGACACCATTGCCAAACATTTATGAAAGGGACTAGAACTTGTTCAATAAAGTGAAATTAATGTTTTCCTTTGTATGTTTTTAGGTAAATGTAGATAACTAAATTGAGTACACATACTATTTACTATAAACATTTAAACTTCAGCACTATGTGATCGTGAACATGTAAGTTTATAACAGGTGTGATATCTCAAAGCAAAGTGCATTTCCAATGTTCTTCCTTAGAAAAACCAGAAAGGAACAGAAACTGTAATGTCATCAAAATAACTGAAGTGCCTGTTTTTGATTTCATTTTGAACCCAGTCTAGCTCTACAGTGGTTCTGTTTGGTCTCAGTCTGTTGTTCAGATCTTGTTCTTCAGCACTTTGGACTGTCTGAACAAACTGTAAGTTTGCTTTGTTTCCTACCAGAACTTTGTCTTGAGGAACTTTCCTCTTTGTTTCTGCTCTCTGATGTCTGGAGAACATGTTCACTTCTGATTTCAGCACAAAGTTTCATTTCTGCTGTTTGAAGACTAATCTACAGGATTATTAGATTATTGATGAACTGGAACCAAACAACATGATGAACAGCTAATGTTTCTTTGTTTTCTTCACTCAACAAACTGCTTCATGTTTTTATCTTCAGGAAGCAAACTCTGGTCTCCCATTAAAGTCAGACACAACAGCTTCCTGCTGCTTCCTGTGAATAATTTCAAAATAAAATGACATCAATGTTAAAATGTGTTTGATTCAGTCAGATTATTAAATAGTTCAGCTTTGATGCAGAGTTTAATGATTGTAAAATAAAATAGTTGCTGATGTTCAGTCAGAGTGAATCAGTTTCAGTGGATGAAATGTTGCTCCATGGCTCTATCTAGTGGACTGATAGTAGAAGTACAGCAGCTGATGGCAGCTTCCTCTGCCTCTAACTGCTGTCTGACTGCATTCAACTGACACTGATATGAAGCAGAGAAGAAGAGCCAATCAGAGGAGGAGCAGATGATCTTTTTCCAGCACTAATGATGTAAAGGATGATCAGAGTTGATGTGCAGATGAATGATTTGTGTTTCCTCTGCAGGTGAAGGTAGAAAGTGTGTGTGAGCTGATGTGGATGTGAATTCAGCAGCATGGATCAGTGTGAGGACAGAGAGGAGGGAGTCCCTCCCTCTAAAACCACTCTGTGTGGGGAAGCTGAGAGCCAGAGCCACGCTCAGAGGTGAGATCAGCATCTCTAAGTGTCCAGAGCCCTTTTCACACAGCGTTCTCACCATATCAGGCCAGAAGAGACCAAGTGGTCCTGAAGCTGCTGCTGTTCCTCTTTGCTGCGTAATCCAGACTGAACAGAGCAGCTCAGCATGGTACCAGTGGGTTTTGAAAAACAGCAAGTCAGTGTTGCACAACCAGCTGAGTGACACCAGCCTGTTGCTTAGAGCTCTGGGTTCCAGCAGGACACATCTGGAAAAACTCACCAACTTCCAGAACATTTCCTGGATCTTGATGACCAACATGTGTTCAACATTATTCATCCTAGAAAGAAGGACGGCTGATTAGACATTTATGGAAGAGTCTTTACATTTAGTTTCTGTCTGAATATGACCCAGACCAACAGAACCAGCTGCTCCCTCTATGTGTTAAAAACTGATTTTATTTTCACAGGATCCCTAAGAGACTGACAGAAAGATATCAACCAAAACCAGAACCCAGTTGTGTGTCCTTTAAGAGTGATGACTCAAAGGATCCTCCTCTTAACTTCAAATCTCCTGGACCTGCATCCTCAGAAAGGTGAGCTGTATCTAACTGCTGTAACTGTGGAAACTGAGTCAGTCTGAAATGTTTTTATTCCAACATGTGTTTAACGTGAGCTCAGCTCTTTTTCCCACATTTCTATGTTCATATGTGAAGCGGTGTGTGTTGGATGTTCTCCAGAACCACAGCAGTGAAAGTGAAAAGGATGGATGTTGTTGGAGGCATCCTGGATGCTGCGACATCTTAGTTTAACATGTACATGTATATAAAATGCATATGTTTAAGAGCTCTGATCTGTTTGCTTTTGGGCCCCATTGATTAGTCGCCACCATTAAACACTTTTCTCTGGTTAAAGTCAAATATTTAGTTTGGACTGGAGCTCACTCTGATTGGTTCTGTTTCATGTTAATGAGCTAACCGGACTGTTTAATCAAATCCAACATGGAACCAACTGGACTTTCTTTCTTTGTTCCTGAACTGTTTTGTCATCGTATCTGAAAGTCTTCCTCAGTTTTAGTGCCTCTGGTCGGGTAACCAAATGTCCCTGAAAATTCTACAATATATAAAAAAAAAAAAACTTCCGAAAATTATCGCTCTCATGTCATCTTGAAAACATTCTTCTTTGAAATGTTGGCTTCAGATGGCGTGTTTTTTCTCTGACCAGAAGTTTGATGGCAAATCCTCCCTCTTAGAGTTGGCAATCCAACGACGAACCCCTGGTGGATGACGAATCGGAAAGGTGAAAAAAACGAATGTTTTTTCCACTCTTACCCAATGTATTGGAACATCCAACTGCCATGCAGTTGTTGCTTTACCAATAGCTCTCGTGAATTTCAATTATAAAGTCCTTTTGATATCCTAAATAATTGTTGTTTATCGCAGCTGTGTAGAATAGTTCCTATTGAATTAGCTTGTAAAGCGCGGTGCCTCACCACACAGAAACCTCACAGGATGTGATGTCAGGTGTGAGGTGTTACCATATTTGGGCAGTAATAGCCACTCCCAGACTCAGTGATCGCAACGACAAACTATGTTTTTAGTTTTTTTACTGATTAACGCTGAATTCATCAAGTCACCACAAACACATTAGTTTTAGGTATAGATAATGATCCACTGATTTCTCCTTGTAGACCGGACTTTTTCTTTAAGAGCCAAGAACAGAAACCCAGTTCCTCCCAGTGAGCTCTTAGATGTTCCAGTTCTATTTGCAGACAGAGGTTTGATCCGTTATCTCCAGAAGTCAGCTGCCCTGTTCTGATGAAAACACCTTCATGTCTTCATGTCTGGAGGGTTGATGCTGATCAGGAGGTTCTGCTGCTTCCTGGCTCCATGTCAGACTAACAGTGGATCACATTTCCACGACCTGCTGGGAAATACCTGGTAGATCCAGTCTGACCCATTGTTATGAGCTACTGCACCCTGTTGTCGGTGAAACACCCTCAGCGGACCCAGCCCGTTTTACCCATCAGGCGACCTCCACTTAACTATTACTTTTGATGTAAGACTCTCGAAACAGTAAAGTTTATTTCAACCTATTTAATCTGACAAAGTCAAAGAAACGGTTAGAGGCACATCAGTGCTGATGGGCTCTTGATCGGCAAGATGCCCCGATTGCTCATCACACAAACATTATATAGAGATCTAGGTACACACCCATACAAGGGCTGTACGGTTCCTAACTGTGTCATCAGTAGAGAAAATGTGTCACCTCCAGGGTGGTATCTGATAGATTTGTGCCAATCTTTTTGTCGGTGCTATCTAAGCGTGCCATGCAGCTCCCATGTCAAGCTGGTCGCTCAGCTGCCCAGTTGATATCCTTACACCATAAAGACTTGGTTCTTGTTTGCGTTGTGAGAGCAGTTCAGCAGAGAAGGAAAGCTTCATCATGTGGTTGGGGAAACCAAGCTGAGCTGAAGTGGACCATCAGAGGATCTGCTAATTCTTAGTGGATCAGCAGGAACATTAAACATCTCCAACTACCTGGATCCTCAGGTTTTCTGCTCACATCCAGATGTCCTTCATGGACCTTTACCTTCTGATTGTCTCTATGTGGACAGATATAATGTGAGCTCACTGGCTTCCAGGGACCTACAGGACCCATTTTAAAATACTCACCATCACATCCAGGACAGAATTTTACATGGAAACATACTCACATATCTCAGACCTCCTCCAGGTCCACACCACCTCAGATCTAGTCATCAGAACCTACTGGATGTCCCACGCACTGTCCTGAAGACCTGTGTGGACAGAACCTTCACCTCCACTGTCTCCAAGCTCTGGGTCACTGTCCCCACCAGCGTCAGATCTGCTGACAGTGTGGACAGTTTGAAGTCCCAGTTCAAGACCCACTTTTTAAAATGTCTACTGGGTGGTTCTGGTGGTTCTGGTCTTCATCCTTTTATTTCATCTTCCTCTTGTTAACGTCTTTGTATCGTGTTCATTTGATGCTCAGTTTTTCTGTTTTAAGGACTTTTACTATGAAACTCTTGGTTATTTCATGTGTGAAAACTGCTGGATGAATATTTATTTCCTTCCTAATTGTTCTGGTTCCTCCATAGAGTGGACCAGCAGAACTCAGAGGTTCCCAGAGGTCCGTCTGCTCGGCAACATCAAACTCAGCTGGACTCCATATTTATGGTCTGTACATGTACAACAACTACTTTTCCATCGGTTCTGTTCCGTGGTCTCCATGCTTGACTGTTGAGTGTGAAGGCGTGAAAGCTGCATGCTGCCTGTTACGTTGCGCCAGCCTTTGAGTTCGCTTTTTTAACTTTCTTAACTTTTATTTTCTTTTGTTTTCTCTTGTTTCTTCACTGTAACTCTGAAGTTTTGTCCTCTCTAATGAGGTCGTTTTCAGAGAGTTTACATGCATTCCTCGTGTTGTTTTTATCATGCCGTTTTCCCCGGGACATGCTGCCTTTGTTTGTTCCGGTGAACAACTGATCGCACTAATGCCGGCTGGCATAGTGGCCAGACCAGCTGAAATACCACCTAAACTCTGTAGGAAAACACACCGAGGTTGCAGAGGAGGAAAGCAATATCGGGGGATGAAAGGAGGGTTCGAGACAGGACGGGCTTATTGAGAGGAAAATATTTAAGAGGTGTCTCCCCTCTGTTGTTATGGGAAATGTATGGTCCCTTAGCAACATAATGGATGAGCTCACGGCGCTGACGCAGAGTCAGCTGAATTACCGGGAATACAGTTTGATGTCTTTCACATAGACATAGCTGCACAAGGACATTACGGATCAGATTGTCCCCGTGGACGGCTTTCACACCATCCAGGCCGTCCGGGACACTAAGAGTGGTAAGCGGAAAGTAAAGGGGCTTGCCATTGTAGTAAACAGCAGATGGTGTTAAACAACAGCTCTGTTGCCCGGACGTTGAACTGCTGGCTGTTGGACTATCTCCATACCATTAACCCAGAGCGATCCCACACATCATCATTGCTGTCCTGTACATCCCTCCTTCTGCAAACCCAACATCTGCCTGCAGCATAATACACACCACCATCTCCACACTAGTCAATTCAATTATAGCGCCAATTCATGAAACATGTAATCTCAAGGCACTTTACAAAGTCAAATTCAATCAGATTATTCAGATTGAGTGAGATTATACAGATTGGTCAAAAAAATTCCTATATAAGGGAACCCAACTGATTGCATCAAAGTCTCGACAAGCAGCATTCACTCCTGAAAAAACGTAGAACCACAGGCAGAGTAGTCTGCATTATCCATGGCTTTGCAGCAATCCCTCATACTGAGCAAGAATGAAGCAACAGTGAAAAGAACAACTCTCCATTAAAGGTATACTATGCAACCGGGGTTGATTTTCCAGCGAGGCTCCCCCCAGAGGGCGAAAGTAAAAGTGCACTGTCATAAAGATGCTCAGCTGTTCTGGTTTCTCCGTCAAGCCAGGCGCGGTTGTTTTGAGCTTAGCAGACAGGCGAACGCAATGAAAAGTTGAAAAAACGGCAGTACAAACAATGACTAACACAGTGAAAGTATGAATATCAGGGTTTCCTGCAGCGCTATCTTGGCGAGGCGGCCGCCTCGCCAAACTCACGCTACCGCCTCGCCAACATAAAAAATAAATAAATAATAATAATAATAACTAGAAAATTTCGGAAGAAATTTAGCAAGGCGCCTGCCACGTGGTACGTACCTTACAGTCAGAAAGAGCAACAGGAAGCAGCACTGCGAATTTCAGCTTCCTACGGTCTTCACAGCCCCCGCAGCGGCCGTTGAAAGGTGCCATGTTAAGTCAATGGACCTCCTAGGAGCCTCTTGCTAGCAGCGTTGTCATGGAGACTCACTGACAGCTGCAGCCCTCTCTGTCAGTAAAGGCAGAAGAACCCTGGCTAAGCAGAAGTTGGTAGGACCTTCCTAAAGCTATTTCCAGTTAGCAAAATGCTAACGGTTAGCCGCTGGCATGGTTGTGTTCAGTATCACCGGATGATTTTACTCTGTTAGTTTGGTCCAAATCCTGTACTGGGATGAGCCTCAAATAGGGAGAAAATACGTTGTTTATAACGTTGCCATGGTAACTCAAAATGGCGGGTGGTACAAAGAAATACTTCATGGGATCAGCACACATGTATTGATATACACACTGTGGGGATTATAATATAAAACTCTAAGTGTCCCACACCGGACTTCGATCCCATGAGCTCTTGCATGCAAAGCCTGCACTTTCCATCTGAGCTATACTGTAGCGCCATGCATTATTGGGACCATAAGGGGTTTGGTCCCCCATTGAAAAGCATTGGATGTTTGAAACCTCATAGCGTGGAGATGCTTTATGCGACGTAGCCCAAATTTCTTGGGGAGCTTTCTGTCTAGAGGAGGTAAAAACTCTGTGAAGCCGAACTTCGTACGAGCTTCCTATAGCTACTTCCGGTTAGCAACATGCTAACTGTTAGCCGCTAACATGGTTGTGTTCAGTATCACCGGGTGATTGTACTCTGTCAGTTTGATCCAAATCCTGTACTGGGACGTGCCTCAAAAAGGGGTGCCAATACTTAATGTCACCAAACGTGACCAAAGTTCATGGGTCATATTGGCCTCCTTTAGCAACTCAGCCTCACCACATCTGGGCCCAGAACTCAACATTTGACCAAAATGGTGTGTGGTGCCATTTCCCACAGGTGGGTGGTGCTGTATTGGCCATTTGGGTCATGTCTGGTTATCATGCCAGGTCCTGTTGGAAGCAAAGGCCCAATAGGAAAGCATGTGAAATCCAAAATGGGCCAGAAAAGTGACACATGGCTGAAAGTCACATGAAAATCTTAAAATGTTAAGAGGAAGTGACTTCGAATTTCATATTCCTACATTAATCACAGCCACTGCAGTGAGCGTTGAAAGTTGCCATTCTATCCCAATGGAGCATCTCCCTCTGGCCCTCAGAGTTCCGTCGTCATGGAAACTCACTCACGCATGCAGCTGGCCCGTCTACTCAAGTGCAGACACTTTGCTCAGACTCTGCCTCATTGAAATAGAATAGAGAACATTGCCTCGCACAACACTTCATATCTCCTGATCCGTAAATGGTAGAGACGTAATTTTTTCTGCGTTTATTTCGTAATGGATAGGGGAAGAAGACAAGCTATCGTTTTTTGCTGAAAAAAGTTTAATAAAGGCGTAAAAAATTATGATATTAAGGGGATTTTTATGGAATTTCAGAAATCCTCCAAAAACGGTCCCGAACAAATCGTTGTAGCTCAAAAAGTATAAGAGATATCAAAATAATTCTTTCACCGTGAGTATCAGCAGGCTTTTGAGGACTATGGTGCTCATTTTTATGTTTGTACAAGAATCGGTGTAGGCACAGCAATGATGTAAAAAAGTGGATGATGTGGGAAAATGCAGCTCCAAAGCGTTTTTAGGATTTTGCACATTTGCTACTCCCGAACAAATTGTTCCTGCGGAAAAACCGTAACAGTTATCCACAAAATTCCTTTATTGTGAGTGCCAGAAGGGTTGGGACATTCATGTGTGAAAGTCTCATGCCTGTACATAAAACAGTTTAGGAGTAGCGACGATGCGAAAACATGTGATGTTTTGGATTTTCAGACGTCATTTTTCAAAAGCGCTCCATAGGAAATGAATGGGGGAGGTTTCGGGTTTGTGTCGGTCTGAGGTGATTTGCGAAAAATCTATAAATGCCACACCAATGAGGGTTACATTTCCGAATCCTGACAAAAATACCTACGTTTTGATGTATAATTTGTCTACGTAGAGTGAAAATTGAGCGAGTAAGCTCAAGTTGTTCGGAGTTTTGAAATCTTTAAAAAAGCTAGAGTGGGCCACTCTGGCGGTTGGAAAATACCGTCATTGACTTTCATTGTAAACGATGATTTCGCTGATTTTTGGACATGAGCTTTGAGGAGTAAATGGGAAGAGACGATAAAAGATATCCACATCCCGTTTTCACTTCTGAGTAGTTCAAAGATATATCTACAAACTGGAAGTTAAACGGTGTTCGTAGGTGAAAGCATGACGACACAGTACAGCGTTGAAAATGGTCATTTGGAGGCTTTTTTTAGGCTTTCTTTCTACCCGACTCCATTCATTCCTATGGAATTTAGAGGTGGATAATTTAGAGGTGCATAGTAATAGGTGCCTCCATGCATTTGCATGGGAGGCAGTGCTGTGCTTCGCTGAGCACTGCCTCCTCATTGTAAATGCTATGGCAGGTGCCTAATAATCATAAAAAAAATGTTTATTTGACGTTAACACGCGGTTCTTTGTTGTTGCTTTCGCGTGTGCATATAGTGAATGGCAGGGCAAAAACACATTGAGTTCTCGCCGTAAAGCAAGACCGACTCTCGCGGTCTTGCACGAGACTTCTGAGCCTGTGGGTGCGGGCCGAGGGCTCTTGCAATTGCAAATACGGTATTTCCCCCACAGACCACCAGGGCGGCCGAGAAAACCTTTGTTCGACCTGAAATCACTCATTTAATCATCCAAAACGGTATGGAACACATTAATTAACTGAAAAATGTTGCATAGTATGCCTTTAATTGTCATGGTTTTCAGGTGACGAGTCCACATGCAGATACGAACGGGAGGCAATGCACAGTTTTAAGATATTTTATTTGTAAAACAGGCAGGTCTACGGACGGAACTACAGGTGAATCGGCTGGGTCAGAACGTCACGGCTGGAAAGTCTGCAAGAGAGAGTGAGTGAGTACTCTGAAGGAAGAACCCAGAGAATTGCTAGAAGTAGCGCTGCTTACCATTAGGCTGGGCGGACCTAACCGGGAAGAAGTAGCGTCAGGAGAACTCTATGATACTACTCTGCTGGAGATAGGCGGCTAGTTGCTGAGGGCGGCTGATGTAGCTGGCGAGGAATCCTGAGCGAGCCTCATCGGCAACGGTTGACAGATGGATTGACCAGAGTGAACACAGAACCAACAGAACCCGGGAGAGGGGATCTCAGGCCTCGCTGGGTAACTTCCAGGAAGTATGAGGGGAGCGCCAGAGCAAAATCTGAGCAGGCAGGTTCCGCTGGTCTGTTTCTTCGGACGAGACGTCAAGACAGGTGAGTGCATCCAAGCACCAAAATCTGAAGCAACAGAGAGGTTCAAAAATTAATCCAAAAATGAAGAGTAACAAAAAAACTCACAAGCTGGTCTCCGAGAGTTGGGACTGAGGCCACGTCGTACCACAACTGGTTAAGGTTTCGGCGTCTTCCATCTGTCAGCGCTCTGCTTAAGACGCCAGAGGAAGCCGCCTGCAACGAGCTGCAGGTGTGGACCACGCCTCCTCAGCCAACTAGACACACCTGAGGAGTAGAGTTAGAGCAGCCAAAACACAGAGAACCCTGACATTAATGGGAAGGCAAAACCTGCAGAACCAGGCTCAGTATGAACGATGATCTGCCTCGACCGATTGAGGATTAGAGAAGAGCGAGCTGAGACACAACAAGAGCGACAAACAAGCACAGAAGCACACATTGATCCAGTAATCTGTTCTACATTAGATGATAATAGCCAGTGATCTGTCTTCCTGGGATGGATAATGGGTGGGTAACAGCACAGAAGCAGCAGAGAGGTGTGTTAAACTGCGATTTTGCTTCCTCGTCTGGACTCTGGGTTGTCAGCATTTAGGAGAACTAATAAATCCAGCCAGATTCCTAGAATGAAGAGCTGCACCATCCAAAGTTGGATGGATGCCATCTATCCTGATCAGACCAGGTTTTCCCCAGAAAGTTTGCCAGTTATCAATGTAGCCCACGTCGTTTTCAGGACACCACCTAGACAACCAGCAGTTGAATGATGACATGCGGCTAAACACGTTTACGCCGCAATTACGGAGTCCGACATTGTTTTAGCAAACTTACACACCGAAGCAACACCAATTTTCGTGACCTCTGATTGACGTAACCGGGTGTCATTACCCCCAGCATGAATAACAATCATACTGTACTTACGCTTATCTCCTTACAGTCAGCTGACATTTATAAATATACTAGCTTCCCTACCGTGACACAATTTCCAGTGATGATTCTGTGTGATGAACCTCAACGTCTGTCGTTTCCTTCATCTGTAAGCCCTGATTAGACTATTGTTTGTCTTATCCACTTCCCAAAAGCCGACTCTCTCAAGTAAATTCATCAAAGGTTGCCTTCTTCTCCTGACTCTCCACAAGCAACCAAATATCCGAATTATAACCAAGCATAACTTCCTTAATGTTACCGGCGCCGCCATTTTTACTTGTTTAATTCCCTCCTTCAATCCTAGAGAGCAGTAGTACCGTAGATTGTCACTAGGAGGCGATGAACAGTTATAGTGTGATATGTAAATAGTCATCAGAAGCTAGCTCAGCATGGGTAAAGCTAAAGCTAGGCTAGGCTAAAACCAGGCTAGCGCCCTCTAGCCTAGAAAAGCAAACCGTGTGAAACACGAGGAGTTCCCAAATGAGCTGTTTAGCAACAGACAATGTTTTAAAAGTGCTTATGTGTTAGAAACAGATGTTATAGCAAAGAGATTAAAGATAAAAGCGAGTCTGAAGCAACAGACCGAAATTCACACCATGACAACAGGAAGTGACACAATACGCCTTACCGCAAACTGGATGTGAGCTCAGCGTTGGGAAGTGTCACTTCCTTTAAACTACAGACTCAACATCCCAATGCCCTCATCATCATCTGGGGAGACTTTAACCATGTTACCATGAACAGAGTTCTGCCAACCTTCAAACAATATGTCCTACCAGAGAGGAAGGGACCCTGGGCATGATGTATGCTAACATTTGGGGGCTTTGGTGGCCTAGTGGTTAGAGCACAGAGCTTCGGTCCCAGAGGTTCTGAGTTCAACTCCCACAAGCTGCCATTCTGGGTCCCTGAGCAAGACCCTTAACCCCCAATTGCTCCCCAGGCGCCACACAGTGGCAGCCCACTGCTCCCCAAGGGGATGGGTTAAGATGCAGAAGTGAATTTCTCCATTGTGAGATCAATAAAGTTCAATTATTTTTTTATTAAGGATGCATACATCTCCTCCTCTCTCCCCTCTTTGGGCAGGTCAGATCACAGCCTAGTTCACCTCAAACTCTGTTATGTGCCTTTGGTGAAGAGGAAGCCTACGACCAGAAGGACTGTGAGGAGGTGGTCAGAGGAGGCTTATGAGGCACTGCAGGCCGGCTTTGAGGTGACTGACTGGCCTGCACTCTGTGAGCCCCATTGGGAGGACATTGATGGACTCACAGAGTGCATCACGGACTACATCAACTTTTGTGTGGACTGCGATGTTCCAGCTCGGACTGTCACCTGTTACGCCAACAATGAACCATGGATCAACAAGGACATACAGGCCTTGCTGAATGAGAAGAAGAGGGCGTTCAGGAATGGCAACTGTGATGAGGTGAGGAGAGTGCAGGGAGTACTCAAACATAAAATTAGGAACGCTAAAGATAAGTACAGGAGAAAGCTGAAGAATAGGCTCCAGAGAAGCAACATGAGGGATGTGTGCATGAGAACCATCACCCAGTTCTAGAAGACTGGTAGCACGGGGTTGGAAGGCCGCGTGAACCAGGCCAATGATTTGAGGCCTACCTGTGCTGTCAAAAAACCACACACCCAGGTAACGCTACCACCGAAACACCAATAATGCGGCCCTGTTTAAAAAACACAGAATCAGCAAAAAAACGTATTGAGGAGGATAAACTTAAAACAATTTTCCTCCCAACCTACCCCAGCCAGCCAACAGCATGGATGCACCACACCCCTGGTTCCAGACACAGGAAGTGAACCCCTGATTACCACCATAGACATAATAGAAGAGTAGACCCCGCATAGACTGTCGCTGCGCAGGAATTACGGCCACCATCTTGAGGCAGTCAACCTGATACCCTGTCCCACTGATTCAAGCTGAACACACTATTAATGCCTCAGCACTGCGCGGCATATTTTTGTTTGAATTGATGGACTATTGACATCAGGGCTCGAAGGGATAACTTTCCATAAGTAAGATGAACAGACATTGGTCATATTTTTGATTAGAATGTGATTTTTCTAATATTAGGTAGAGATACGTGGATGCTATAAACAGAGTCCAAGTTTTTGTGACTTGGTCTCTCCAAAATTGCATCTTCTTCGTGAGACATTAGTGAATAGCGAATAGAGAATAGAGAATTAGTGAATAAACAGCTTTTAATATTTGTGTCCTGGTTAACACTGTCATGTTTTTGTGAGGAACCCGAACACAACCACACACAGAGTTCTGTTTTGTGAGTTTTATTGAAGATGAAGACCAGAGTTCAGATCAGATGGAAGCAGGAGGCTGTTAGTGGCTGAAGCTGGCAAGCTGGATGGAGACGGAGCATGGAGGCAGCAGGAGCAGCAACACAGCAGAGTGGAGACTTGGAACTAGAACTTGACAGCAGCACGGCAGAGTAGAGACTTGGAACCAGAACTAGACCAGCAGAATTAAGCAGCATGACTGAATGAATACTTGCTGGACCGGAGTGGAAGCAGAACCAGAACCACAGCAGGCGGACGGACGGAGATGAAGGGAACCCGGGCTGGTAATGAAAAGGTAAGGTGAGCTGTCAAGAGCATAGGTAACAGACGAGCCGACAGGGAAGGGCAAACTGAGGGAGGTTTAAATAGTGAAGCTGACAGGTGGACTGAGTCCTGGCTTGATTAGTGGCTGGCAGGTGTAGATGATTGCTGAGGTGGAGAGGAGACTGGGGTGTATGGAGGGTGAAAAGTGCCCTGAATATGTGCATGGTACAGCAGACAAAGCTGCACCATGACATTACCCCCCCCCCCACCCTTAAGGCAAGGGGAACTGATGAAGCCACAAAATGGAATCTGAAATGCTGAAGCCAAAAAAAGACTATTGCCTACAGTGTTACATTGTTTTTCATCTTAATTGTTTACATAAATCGCTGCTGCATCTTTATCCTGAAAAATACTGTGATTTTTAGAGCGATTTCTAGAGTGATTCCTTTTCAAGCTGTATGCAAACGAAATTTCGTTCTGTACGCACACGCATGTGTATATGTGTGTGAGTGATTCCTTAGAAAGGAATCAAAGGAATCACTCTAGAAATCACTCTAAAAATCACAGTATTTTGCACCTATACAGATACCAGTATCAGCCGGGGCTCTGATCCAGCACTAAAATGGTGGTTTCGGTATCGACAAGTACCAACAAATAGTGCACCGATACCATTTTGATGTTTGTATGTCATTTGAATGGAGCCTTCTCTCTCCCGACACTCACTAGTTCTACTGGATTCACTTTGTATTAGTCTTTTTCCTGCTTTACAAAGGTATCAGCTTGAAAAAGCCATGATGGCAAATATTTAGTAGTTAAATAGTTTGCAGTTCTTCATATATACACACATATGTCAAACAGATGGTATCGGTATCGGCCAATACTGCACCGCCAGGTATCGGGTATCAGTATCGGGCCAAAAAATTGCATCGGCGCAACACTAATATATATATATATATATATATATATATATATATATATATATATATATATATATATATATATATATATATAAATAAGATATTTATATATATAAATAAGATATTTATATATATAAATAAGATAGGGTGCTCGGGTGCGGAGGAGACCTCGGAGGAGACCTCGGAAGGCTTGCGTGCGGTGGAGGCCTCGGACGGCTCACGTGCGGTGGAGGCCTCGGACGGCTCGGGTGCGCTGGGCAGCAGCGCGGAGGGGTGATTCTGCCGGCGGGCGAGGACAGCAACCGTCAGGTAACCGATCCGGCCCGACAGCCCCCACAGCAGATCTTGGGTGGTCTAAACTGCTTCTCCAAGCCACCAAAGCTGCTCGTCCCAAGGATCGGGCTGGCCAGAGCGGTGGCAGACAGGAGGAGCCCCCAAGCGGCTAGGAGGCAGCTGCACCAGACGCTGCCTCCAGAGCTGATTCGACTGCCCGATTCTTTCCAGCCCCGTTGCCTGGCCCTCTTTTGGTCTGGTCATTTCTGTCATAATAAGGGAGGGCATAACCTAGGCGGCAACGAGGCAGAGACAGCGCATGGGATTAGACAAGTAATTTTAATGAAGCAGGTGACCTACAGGTCACCTCGGGAGTACAGGAGAATGTGGAACACAGGAACGCAGGAGAACTAGAATGACCAGACAATGGGGAAAACAAACAGAGGAACTTAAATACAGCTGCTTTTCAGGGGAACACAGGTGAGGCCAGGACTCTTTCCATCTGTCATCACTGCTACTTAAACCTCCCTCAGTTAGCTCTTCCCTGTCGGTCCGTCTGCTCATTCTGCTAACTACTGCTCATTACTGCTCACCTTATCCTTTCCTTGTCCAGCCCGAGTTCCCTTTATCTCCGCCTGCCTACTGCTGGTCCTGCTGTTGCCTGCAAGTATTCACTCTGCCGTGCTGCTGGTCCTGCTGTTGCTCTGGCCTCCAAGTATTCACTCTGCCGTGCTGCTGGTCCTGCTGTTGCCTGCAAGTATTCACTCTGCCGTGCTGCTGGTCCGGCTACCTCCGTGCTCCGGCTCCGTTCTGATTGCCAGTTCCTGCCATCAACATCTTCTGGCTCCAGTCCGGTTCAGTCTCTCTGGTCTCCTGCTTCCGCTACTTATCATCATCCAATAAACTCTTTTAAAACATATCTATGTCTGTGGTTGTGCTCGGGTTCACCTTCAAAATCATGACAGAACGAACCGACCACATGAACCCGACACCCACACAGAGCTTCTGTGCAGGAGCTGGCAGGAGGGATCTTGCTCCGCTCTCAAGCAACAGCGCAGCAGAGGAGCTCATAGCCCAGTCCAGGGATTGCTTGGAGGTCATCGGCACACTCAGTCCACCTTTGAGGCGGGTGGGCGCGGTGGCTCAGGTCCGCAAACTCTGGAAGAGTCAGGCCGAGCTCCAGTCAGGCCGAGCTGGAGTGGAACAACCAGGCTGCTGTTGCTCAGCTCTTCAGCAGAACGCCTCCTCCCAGACCTTTGTTCTCCGCCGCTGCTGTTCCCTCCATTCCCGCCGTTTCCACCGCTGCTGCTGCTTCACATGCCTCCTCCACGTCAGCTGTCCCTGCTGCACCTGCCAATCCTGCTGTTACTACTGTTGAGTCCGCCGGTGCTCCAGCCACTGATCCAGCATCAGCTCCAACAGCTGCTTCCTCCACTCCTGCCACTCCCACCACTGCTGCTGTAGTTGAGCCCGCCGCTGCTCCAGCCACAGATCCAGCCTCAGCTCCTGCCACTGCAGCTACTGTTGCCTCCGTCGCAGCTGCTGCTCCTGCCGCTGCTCCTGCCGCTGCTCCTGCCGCTGCTCCTGCCGCTGCTCCTGCCGCTGCTCCTGCCGCTGCTGAGCCCACCGGATCTTCTTTTTCCTCATTGCCAGCAGCAACCTGTCCATCGTTACCCAGCTCCTCCTGGCGCAGACGGCGGGGGCGCCGGCATCCAGTCCAAGCCGTGGTCCTCCCTGAGACTCAGCTAGATGCCCCTGTAGAGGCTGCTCCGACTGGGGCCGACATTGGGTGCACCAGGACAAAGGACAAAACCCCCAAACCTAGGATGAGTGGAGTGGTGTATGCAGTTCAGTGCAGTGAGGAATGTTCTGATCTTTATATTGGAGAAACCAAACAACCTCTCCACAGACGCATGGCTCAACACAGGAGAGCTACCTCCTCAGAACAAGACTCTGCTGTCCACTTACACCTAAAGGACAAAGGACACTCTTTTGAGGACCAAAATGTTTACATTTTGGACAAAGAAGACAGATGGTTTGAAAGAGGCGTGAAGGAAGCCATCTACGTTAAGAGAGAAAAAACAACTTTGAACAGAGGAGGAGGCCTTAGGTTTCAACTCTCAAAAACTTACAACACAGCTATAGGATTAATTCTGGCCAACCATCACCTTAACTCTGACTCTCATTCGGGTGATCAAAACATTGTTCCTTTAAGCCAAACCAATAACGACCCTGACGACTCCTCGTTACAGAGGAGTGGACCAGTTTCGGTACAATCTGCTGGCTTAATGGCTTTAAGGACGGCCCATTATTAAGGGGTGGTCCTGTTTCTGTTGAATTTGCATGTTATCTAAGCCATTACAAGGCCTTTGTTTGCCAATTGTATAAAGCTTGTTACTCTGCATTACTCCAGACTTTTTGAATTGAGAAAGCTTCCTGGAGAGGAAGCGAAACGTCTTCAACTATGGAAAACAAGTCCAGTTGCTTTGTTTTTACCTTTTTTTGGAATGACCATGACCTGGATGACTGAGAATCTTCACCAGCTTTATGGAGCTAAAGCTAGGCTAGGCTAAAGCTAGGCTAGCACCCTTTTACCACGCCAAAAAAGCAAACTTGGGAGGAGTTCCCAAGTGCGATGTGCAGCTACAGAGAATGTTTTAAAAGTGCTTATGTGTTAAAAACAGATGTTACAGCAAAGAGATTAAGGATAAGAGCGAGAGAGTCTGGAGCAACAGACCGTCACTCACACCGTGAAAACAGGAAGTGACACAATACGCCTTACCGCAAACAGGAAGTGACGAGTCACTATTCTCACTTCTCACAAACAAAAAAGATTATGTATATCTAAACTTCTTTCAAATGGACTGGTTTGTGATGAATTATTATTGTTACAAGCAATAAGATCTAATTAATTCTTTATTACTTTAGGGCTAAAACAAGTGGATCTGTGCCTAATTTTGTAAAACAGTAAACTCAACAAGCTTTATTACCTGGCTTATTACCAGTTCCAATTTTCTAACAAATTTAAAAAATTTCGTTCAAGCCATGTTAATCTCTCCGTGTATCAATTTAATTTGGGCTGGATATTTAATGTGGGGAAAAAAACAAACTTTCTGTTATTGAAGTCTCTCTTTTCTTTTCTTTAGCTTCTAGTTAACTTAGTTCATGCTTAAAAATGCATTTGAATTAGGGAGCTGCGGTTTCCCAAATCAAATGAACATTTCTAAAACCATGATATTTATAATTTGAACTGAATTACTTCAATTCAATTAAATTTTATTTATATAGCGCCAAATCATGAAACATGTCATCTCAAGGCACTTTACAAAATCAAGTTCAATCATATTATACAGATTGGGTCAGATTATACAGATTGGTCAAAAATGTCGTATATAAGGAAACCAGTTGATTGCATCAAAGTCCCGACAAGCAGCATTCACTCCTGGGGAACCGTAGAGCCACAGGGAGAGTCGTCTGCATTGTACATGGCTTTGCTGCAATCCCTCATACTGAGCAAGCAAGAAGCGACAGTGGGAAGAAAAACTCCCCATTAACGGGAAGGAAAACCTGCGGCAGGGCCGGGCTCAGTATGAACGGTCATCTGCCTCGACTGACTGGGGTTACAGAAGACAGAGCAGAGACACAACAAGAGAGACAAAAAATCACAGAAGCTCACATGATCCAGTAATCTGTTCTACATTAGATGGTAATAGCGGGTGATCTGTCTTCCCTGGATGATGTCACAGTTAAGAAAACGTCAGACCAGGTGTACCTACTATGAAGAAAAAAGAGAGAGAGCAAAAAGTTAAAAGCTGAAATGACAACAGTCATTTCAATGTAATGCAATGCAAAACTGGAGAACAGTAGACTGGAGAACAGTAGAACTCAGTAGAGCGAGAAAAATAGGCCCTGATGTCCTCCAGTAGCCTAAGCCTATAGCAGCATAACTATAGAGATAGCTCAGGGTAACATGAGCCACCCTAACTATAAGCTTTGTCAAAAAGGAAAGTTTTAAGATTAGTCTTAAAAGTAGACGGTGTGTCTGCCTCACGGACCAAAACTGGGAGTTGGTGAGGAGCCTGATAGCTAAAGGATCTGCCTCCCATTCTACTTTTAGAGACTCTAGGAACCACCAGCAGACCGAAGAGCTGAGAGCGAAGTGCTCTGTTAGGAACATACGGGGTAATCAGAGCTCTGATATATGATGGAGCTTGATTATTAAGGGCTTTCTACGTTAGAAGGAGAATTTTAAATTATATTCTTGATTTAACAGTAAGCCAATGAAGGGAAGCTAAAATTGGAGAAATATGATCCCTCTTGTTGATTTTCATCAGAACTCTTGCTGCAGCATTTTGGATCAGCTGAAGACTTTGAACTGTATTTTGTGGACTTCCTGATAGTAAAGAATTACAATAGTCCAGCCTTGAAGTAACAAATGCATGGACTAGTTTTTCAGCATCGCTCCTGGACAGAATGTTTCTAATTTTGGCGATATTCCGGAGGTGAAAAAAGGAAACACTGGAAACCTGTTTAATATGGGATTTAAATGACATGTCTTGGTCGAAAACAACACCAAGATACTTCACACAGATGTACGTTTAGTTACTGTTAATTTAGTATTACTGGCCTAATCCTGCATCGCTCTGAAGGCCCATTTTTACCCCGGTTTAAGATTTGACAATAAATGAGAAAAGCATTTGATCACAGATAAACATTGTAATATGCATATTTAATTAATTAGGAATTCTGAATGGAGACAGAGTTTTACATTACCATTCTGAAGTATTCATTACAAGCTGACATCCTGTTTCTTGGCGATGCAAAGATTCTGTCCGAACTTTCACAAATTTGAACCCATCTTTAAAAGAGTGTCTCCGCTCTCATCTCTTCAGGAGGAGGGGTGATCTGTTCGAACAAATAAACTCTTCTTCTCTGACCTACCCCCCTGCCATAAAACTCATGTGTTATTCTACCCATCAACAGGGAGATACAGTCAACACCTCTGCATTCCTCAGCACCCCCAACTAAGATATTTATTTTCCTCAACATTACATAAGATACGTACACACATACATTTACATACAAACGAGGACATTCAGACATTCACTATCTTACACAGATCTGTGTTTTTTCATATTTTCAATGTGTTAAGTTCCTGCTTAGCTTAAAAAACGGAGAGCGTGCGCTGGCTTTGACCCCTGACTGCTTCGTCCACACACGGTTTTACGCTTCAGCCTCGCAAGGATACAACTCTTTGTCTCACAGACACCTGGGGCCTGTTCTTCGTATGTCGCTAACTCAGTTAGCTAGATTTGATTGTTTGGCATTATCATGGATTGTTCGGTTCTTCGAAACTCACCCTGGACTTGCTGTCATAGCAACATGTGCGCAAGCTTAAACCTGCTCGTGAGCAGGCTTATTTCACGTAAACAGGATTAGATCGCAGCTTTATAAGCGGAGGAGAGAGGGATGTCTGTCCAGCCAGTGCACTTGGACCACCTAGTGGCAGAGGACGGGACAGAATTGTGGAACACCATTTTTTAATGTTTAATAAAAGACAAAACAAATAATGCTTAGTTCCTGTCGTTTTATTTAAATAATTATTTATAAAGAAAAGACAGCAAGTCATGTTTTGCCTGCAATAAGAGATAGTTATGTAAAGTCAGCAATTCTACTGTCAAATGGTGTATTAAAACTTACTCTGAAGGTCCTTTTGAAGCAACTCGATCTCTAGTGCAAATTTTCTCTTTTTCAAGTTGTGGAGTTCAATTTCTCCTCTTAATTTGTGTTTTTTCAGGTCAAAATACATTTGAAAAATGAAAAATGCCTCATGCAACAAAAGTAAAAAGAACCTGTTTTTTCAGCCTTTTTCTTGGTGGCTGTTATAAACAGACAAACGCATCATTTTACTGTGGCTTTTAAAAAAGAGGAAGAAGTTGCTTTTTAAAAAACAGTATAAGAATTAAAGGCTACTATTTTGTAGAATATTCTTGTACTTCACTTTTTTCCCCATGTTCTAGCAGCTCCCGTGGAGGCTCTGACATAAAAGAACAAAGTAAATATGAAATTATTAAAAAGCAAAAATACATACTGTAGAAAGTGATAGAAACATCTAACATAGACAGCACTTAGGCATGTAATTTGTTTGCTGCTTTTTGCCAGCCCTCTCTCCTGGCTTTAGCAGACGTTGAGGTGTTACCTGTTGTTTTAACCTCGTGTTCTGCTCGGGAGAAAAACTGTGGGCGTTCTTTGGCCATGCTGAACAGCCAATAGCAGCGCTGCTGATCAATGTTTCTACTATCGATACATTTTCCCTTTTAAACAAACGCATGAACGCGCAGTTATCTCAGATAACTCAAGCCAGCGATACTAATCATAAACCACAGGTTTGTTCGAAGAACCCAATTGGCCGGATCATGATTAGCCGGATGAAGTCATCTTGGATGTCTCATTTGATCTTGGATGTTTTAAGCAACGTACGAAGAACGGGCCCCTGGACGCTTATCCATTTTTCAAAGTTATACGCCTCTATTAACAGTTCAGAACACTTTTATCCATAACAGAAGTGCCCTTAGTCGGTGCCCATGTAAACGCTTCCCCAGTGCAACAGCCCTTTTAGTTCCATTTCCGTTTCCTTTTTTCTTTTCATTTCATTACATTTTTGCTTTTCTTTTTTTTATTTGCATTATTTAGTAGCAGTACTGCAATAAAATAATAATGTTTATGTGGGAAATCTGCATGTTTAATCCAATCTTTTATGCATGTCATGCTTTTGGGCCCATACTTTCCAGCATGAAATTGAACATCTCACCCTGGGGTAAGGCTTGACCCTGGTAACTCTGGCTTTAACCCATTATACTGACTACTCTTCTTCCAGACTTTTTTTAAATTATTTTTTATTATTATTATTATTTGTCTTCTGCAAGGTTTACCAACTAAATAATAGGCTTCACATCTGATGGTCGTTTAGATATAATGAGCGAGATCTCTTCTAAAATCTACCTACATTTAGATAGAAGTCAGGAACTTCAGCATACCTGCGCTTTCACCCACTACACTAGTGGGCAGCCTATGTCCAACCTTGACATCCATTGACCAGCTGCAAATCGCTCAGCCCGGTCTTCTGTTCCCCAGGTGAAAATCATTCTGCCCTTCCTCCTCCCAGCATGAGAGCTTGTATTTAAGCTGAAAATGTACTTTAATTAATTTTGAATTTTAATTTAATGTTAAAACCTTAATCAACTGTTCTGTATTGCGAATCCTGTTTTATTTGCCTTAAGGATTAAATATAATTCATTATTTCTACCAGCTTTTACTAATTAAAACCCTTTAGGTTTACAGTTTTATTTTAAAATTTCTTGCATTATTCTTTAAATGGGTTTTAAATTTTAAAAGCTTGCAAGCATTTTGAGCAATTGCGTTTGTTTTTTTAAAAGAACTGGAAAATAATTAACCTGACAACAGCCAGCTGCATTTATCGCTCCGCCTAGCTCCACTCACATACATCTGGGACACCGCCATAGGCATTGCCTTTACTGAAGGCTGGGCCTTATCAAAACTCCTTGCATATGATTGGATAAGCCACTTGTCTGTCATCTTTATCGACGTGCTATTTCAACCAGTCACACCGAAGCTAACCCGTAACGCTGATGAGACCGACGGCGGAAAAAAAAAACTTTTTTTTTTTTTTTTTTTTTATGTGTTTGCGGCTCTAGTGCAGGGTTTCCTGCACTAGAGCTTGCCAAATCCGGTCGGGAGAAGGGCGAAAACATGGTTTCCACCAACAAAAGCCTTCAGGGCCGTTCTCTGATGTTCTTTTAATGAAAAAATATCAGATAGATTGGACAACACGGAAGAAATAGCAGCATCAATGTTAACGCTTGCTTCCTCGATGCGAGCCGCCATTGTTGTTGGAATCTCACGGTGGCTTCTCCACTACGTCACATCCATGAAACACTCGCCCTGCGTCCTGATTGGCCAGACCAAAAATTTGGTTGGGGAAATCACTTTCAATGAGCCGTGTCCCAGATGTATGTGAGTGGAGCTAGGCGGAGCGATACATGCAGCTGGCTGTTGTCAGGTTAGAAAATAATCCCCTTACCGTCTCATGAAAGAAAGGTTCGGATCTTCACGCCGACGCCCCAGAGACACTCCGAGACCAGGAGCTCCTCTACATCCCTTGAAAATCCATTCGGGTAACAGAGGCCATATAACCTCCCCGGGCTGGCCAAAGCTGCTCCTGTCCTCGGCCCTACCCGGCTAGTCGGTCGGAGATCGTGTTTGTGACGCCAAATGTGGATTGAATTCTAAACAATAATGACTGAATTCCCATCTTTACTAAATGAAGAGAAGGCGGTGATGAAGTTCCAGCACTTTTATTGAGAAACAGAGCAGAGATCACATAGATGGAAAGTAATCGCACCCCACGATCCCACCGCAGTCTGCCCTGTCTCGCTTTTCGGCTCTCCCTAATACTACATAGTGGCCTCAGCATGAGACAAGACAAAGACAGTCTATCGAAGAGCAGCTGCAGCATTTGGCAAACAGTGGATCTTATACACATTCATCATGTCTGCAGACTTCCTATGTCTGAGTGGTGTGAGGCCATACTGACTTCAGAATAATATTTTTATAACAGTGGACCAGTGGGCGGTCAGTTTGTCCAACATGGTTCTGATGTTTGGATCCATGATCTCAGTTTGATTTGTCCTTCATATATTATTCTGTTCCAGCTGCTGGAGGACAACATTGTCAGTTTTGTGAAGAAGGAGCTGAAGAAGATCCAGAAGGTTCTGAGTCCAGATGACCCAGACTGTTCAGAGAGTCAGAGAGATGATGAGGAGGTCCTGGAAGGTGAGGATGAACAGCAGAGGAGGAGCAGCAGAGAGGCACTGATGAAGATCACTCTGAACTTCCTGAGGAGGATGAAGCAGGAGGAGCTTGCTGACCGTCTGCAGAGCAGTAAGAGAATTTCTACAATGATTTAACCTGATGGATAAATCACACATTTACTGATGTCTGAAGAGATGGAATCACATTTATTCACTTCATCTTCAGATCATTTGGTTTTCTTCCTGATTTAAACTTTTGTGTTTATTTAGAACATCTTGCTGCAGTTTGTCAACATAAACTTAAATCTGGTCTGAAGGAGAAGTTCCATTGTGTGTTTGAGGGGATTGCTAAAGCAGGAAGTCCAACCCTTCTGAACCAGATCTACACAGAGCTCTACATCACAGAGGGAGGGACTGGAGAGGTCAATGATGAACATGAGGTCAGACAGATTGAAACAGCATCCAGGAAACCACACAGACCAGAAACAACCATCAGACAAGAAGACATCTTTAAAGTCCCACCTGGAAGAGATCAACCAATCAGAACAGTGATGACAAAGGGAGTGGCTGGCATTGGGAAAACAGTCTTAACCCAGAAGTTCACTCTGGACTGGGCTGAAGACAAAGCCCACCAGAACATCCACTTCATATTTCCATTCACCTTCAGAGAGCTGAATATGCTGAAAAATAAAAAGTTCAGCTTGGTGGACCTTGTTCATAACTTCTTTACTGAAACCAAGGAAATCTGCAGCTTTAAACACTTCCAGGTTCTGTTCATCTTTGATGGTCTGGATGAGAGTCGACTTCCTCTGGACTTCCAGAACCAGGAGATCCTGACTGATGCTACAGAGTCCACCTCAGTGGATGTTCTGCTGACAAACCTCATCAGGGGGAAACTGCTTCCCTCTGCTCGCCTCTGGATAACCACACGACCTGCAGCAGCCAATCAGATCCCTGCTGAGTGTGTTGGCATGGTGACAGAGGTCAGAGGGTTTACTGACCCACAGAAGGAGGAGTACTTCAGGAAGAGATTCAGAGATGAGGAGCAGGCCAGGATGATCATCTACCACACGACGAAATCAAGAAGCCTCCACATCATGTGCCACATCCCAGTCTTCTGCTGGATCACTGCTACGGTTCTGGAGGACGTGTTGGAGACCAGAGAGGGAGGAGAGCTGCCCAGCACCCTGACTGAGATGTACATCCACTTCCTGGTGGTTCAGACCAAAGTGAAGAAGGTCAAGTATGATGGAGGAGCTGAAACAGATCCACACTGGAGTCCAGAGAGCAGGAAGATGATCAAGTCTCTGGGAAAATTGGCTTTTGATCAGCTGCAGAAAGGAAACCTGATCTTCTATGAATCAGACCTGACAGAGTGTGGCATCGATATCAGAGCAGCCTCAGTGTACTCAGGAGTGTTCACACAGATCTTTAGAGAGGAGAGAGGGCTGTACCAGGACAAGGTGTTCTGCTTCGTCCATCTGAGTGTTCAGGAGTTTCTGGCTGCTCTTCATGTTTATTGGACCTTCATCAACTCTGGTGTCAACCTGATGGAAGAAACACAAACATCTAAGTTGTGTTTATTTTTTAAGAAACCTGAACTAAAGTCTCTTCATCAGAGAGCTGTTGATCAGACCTTACAGAGTCCAAATGGACACCTGGACTTGTTTCTCCGGTTCCTCCTGGGACTTTCACTGCAGACCAATCAGAGACTCCTACAAGGTCTGCTGACACAGACAGGAAGTAGCTCCCAGACCAATCAGGAAACAGTTCAGTACATCAAGGAGCAGATCAGTGAGAATGTGTCTGCAGAGAAAAGCATCAATCTGTTCCACTGTCTGAATGAACTGAAGGATCGTTCTCTAATGAAGGAGATCCAACAGTCTCTGAGTTCAGGACGTCTCTCCACAGATAAACTGTCTCCTGCTCAGTGGTCAGCTCTGATCTTCATCTTAGTGTCATCAGCAGAAGATCTGGATGTGTTTGACCTGAAGAAATTCTCTGCTTCAGAGGAGGTTCTGCTGAGGCTGCTGCCAGTGGTTAAAGCCTCCAACAAAGCTCTGTAAGGACACAGATTGTTGCTGCTTTTATTTCTGATAGTGAGAAATCTGCTAATGAGGTAAATATTGATTCATGTTGCTTCAGTTTATTTATAATGAACCAGTTCACAACAAAAGGCAACATAAAGACGTGTAAAATCAGACAGATCCATCAACCTTTCCAAGGAGAACATTGGTGACTGTAAAGAAACAAACAATATTTCTGATGAATTGTTTAATAGCAGATTTTTCTCCATGTCTCCTCAGACTGAGTGGCTGTAACCTCTCAGAGAGAAGCTGTGAAGCTCTGTCCTCAGTTCTCAGCTCCCAGTACTCCAGTCTGAAAGAACTGGACCTGAGTAACAACGACCTGCAGGATTCAGGAGTGAAGCTTCTCTCTGCTGGACTGGAGAGTCCAAACTGCAGACTGGAAACTCTCAGGTACAAAGTTCTCCATCTTGTTGAACAGGGATAAGCAGGCTCGCTGGTCAAATAACAGTCCAGGGTCAATACACAAAATGGCAGTCCAAAAAAGGCAGGAATACAGACAGGGATCAAACAAGCTCAGATAATCAAAAGGCAGAATCAGGTCGGCAAAACGAGTAAGCAGTCAGACAGGGCAGGAAAAACAGGTTCAGGTATCCGTAGTGATGTTACGTGATGTGCTGAGGCTCAAAGGCATGTGTCGAGTAATGGAGGGGGCGTTTCCGTAAAGCGCGTATCGAAGCTAGTTTCATTTAGGAGCCGAAAACGATGACGTCTGAAGCCTCGCTGCCCGGCTGTACCACGTGACTGCTTCGGGAAGTGTATCAGAGTTTGCCAGATGACCGGTTCATTCAGAACCAGTAATGGCTGCACGCTGGATCATAAAACAGTTCTGCTAACCAGATGCAGTTTAAAACGCCACTTGGTCTGTTTATAAGTTTCGTTTTTATTAATTCTGCATTTTTTAACTACATGCACCGTATTTCTGTGACTCAGCGCTTGCTCCTCTTTCCCCCTCCTTTCCCTCGGAGCAGGAGCTTTTATCACCGTTCACCATTCAAAACGTGAATCACTACGTTTAATGTCCTCACATCGGTAGCAACGTGTGCCAGTTAAAGTCAATAGGAGAGTTACTAGCTGTTTCATGGTCTTTTCTTTTTAACGACATAGAATCAGTGGCGCTTCAGTGGGCGTGCTGTCTCGCACTTTAATTCAGGTGCGCACTTTTAAGGGTCATTTTAAAGAACTTCTAACATCAGGGGCTTCATCTCAGACCTGTCAGTACCCCTGTTCCCTTTATAGGAGCCCTTTACAGTATTTAGTTGTGCATTTTCCCCACTGTATTTAGTTATGCATTTTCCCAGCAGCGCACCAACGGGGCTAAAATCTGCCCACGGCACCGTCCAGAGTGCACTGACGAGAGCAATAGAAATTTGTCTGGTCAGCGCAGCGACTGACTGAGAAACCTGTCGATGTGAAAGGTGATGAAAATGTTATAAACTGTAACAGTCTAGAAGTGCATTGAGCTGAAAGGAGGGAGACATCAGCAGCTGGATCGTGCGTAAAGACGCAGCATGAACCTCTGTGTGCTTCAGTGTTGCTGCTGAGGGGAAATTGTTGACCATAATCCCCCCCGCCCCCAAAATTAGCATAATCTCACTCTTAACTTTTGATCAAAGTTGAGAGGTCTGATTATTACACACCATGCCATATCATGACACTACTATTTGGGGAATAATTACACACAGAGAATACATTCAAACAATATTTTATAATACACATATGTGTATACATAATTTATGTAGACAAATGATTTCGTCCCACACTTTTGTGAAGTAATTTCCAAGAGCCATAATAGACAAAAATCAATGCATCACACGTGTTAAGATACAGCTGGCTGTGATTATACACCTGGCCAGTAGGTGGTGTCGTGTGCACATGAAGCTCCAAGAAATGAACCCTTTCTCGAACCAGTTGGCTCAACTGGTTCAATGCCTCATGAGGCTTCATCTCACCATCACTAGGGATCAGGCTGGCTCAGAAGTCAAAAAGGCAGATTAGGTCAATATTCACAGGACTGTCAGAAAAGAACGCTGGATAAGACTCACCAAAAGGCTCGAATTCATCTGGCAGATTGCAGAGGGCAGAGGCAGGTATAAGTAGGGGAGTGAGAAGGTGAATGGAGTGAAACTAATTACCGGAATGAGTGGAGCTAATCAGGGGAAGGGAAGTGACTGTAAGTAAACTCAAGCTGATTGGATGGTGACTGGGGAAGGGGAGTAACAGGGTGGTAACTAAGAGTTGAAGGAATGCTGACAGGTGAACTAAATAAAGGCTGGTGAGTGAATTAATTAATCAAATAACAAGAATAAACCAAAACAAAACCCAAATCATGACATTTTCATCTGACCTTTATTCCCTATGTATATAAACCAAGTGCAGATTCACGGTATAGGAGTGATTGTCAAATGCTTTTTTTTGTGAATGAAATACATTCAGGAGTGCCATCCCAACAGAATGTGTCAGAATTGTAACTTTTATAGTTTTCTTTTTTAACAAATTAAATAATAATTATAATTGTCCTGCCTTTTGTTAAAAGACAAAAATAAATTCATGATGTGAATAAATTACATAAATAAGATAATAAATAAGTTAATAGTTTAAAATTAGTCCAAGTAAATCAATGCTAAAAACAGTTAAAAAGGGTTTTGGTTTGATATTTAATCACAGTTAGACATCTCACCTTCGTTAGATTTGTATTTGCATTACGTGACATAGTGAGTGCTCTTTTTTTTTAAACTATCTTTGATGTATTTTCTCTGGAAAATCAATGTTCCATCAAATAAGCTAGACAAAACTGTTCATGTTGAAGTTAAATGTGGTCTACATGCTTTCACCTTGGAAAACATTCATCTTTGTGAGAATTACTTTGCTCAGAAAGAACTTGAATATGTTCTGAAAGATTTTGGGTAAAGAATAGAAAAAATGTCTCACTGATATATTTGTGCTAAAGCTAAACTAGTTGAGTGTGGAATGTACTGGTGATATTCAGACATGGATATTGGTCAGTAATTAGTTTTTTATTCTGTATATTTCAGTTAAAACCAAAATTATGGATAAAGGTTCTTAAAAGAACCCAAGAACTCAAGAACAGATGCCTTGTGTGCAGAACGTTTTTCATATTGTTCACTGGCTGTCTAGCTTCACATAGTGGCCTGTTGTGAGGACAGTACAATAATAATAATGATAATAATAATAATAACAATGCATCAAACTTATATAGCGCTTTTTGGACACTCAAAGATGCTTAAAAACACTTTTTAAAACACAGAAATATATGAAAATTCTTACTACAGAAAAGCAAGTTTAAATAAGTTGGATTTGTAGTTCTGTAATGAGTCTGAGTTCCTGAGGTTTGGCCGGCAGCAGCGAAATTTTGGTCCCCAAAATCTGTTGATCTGACCATTACTCAGAATCCATTTTAAAACTTAAATACATTTTATTAAAATTGTTTCTAACAGCTATAATCTTTCAACATTGCCACACTTTTTAACTATATATAAAAAACAATATAAAAGTTTTTTATGACGACTCGTACCAGCAGTCCAAACAAAGGATGAAACAAAAGTGTTCACTGTCTGCAGACACAGCTCCTTCTCTCTCTGGAAAGATGACACATGTTAATTTTAACTATTCATGAACCTCATCATTAATAAAATTCACAGACCCAGAATAGACGAGTTGAAAATAAGGCAAAAATAATATCAAACCATCAATATTAAAGACAAACTTCAGTTACATTTAGTCTTTAGTCTTGGGGAGTGTTGGCCTAGTGGTTAGAGCAGCGCACTTCCACTCAGAGAAGGTTGCATGTATTCAGTTTGATCCCCAGCGCCTGCACTCTGGGTCCTTGAGGAAGACACTTAACCCCAGATTGCTCCCCGTGCGCGGCACATGGCAGCGCACTTTTCCCCAAGAGCAATGGGTTAAAAGCAGCAAACACATTTTGTTGTAATGTATTTTGCAATGACAATAAAGATGATATTATCATATGTCTTAAACTTTTTTCAGAGTTTATTAACATTATTCATCTGCAGACAATCATATGTTACCTGAATGGAGAGAAGCTGTTGCTCTGAGGATTACAGATAATCCCTTCCTAGTTATTCTACTAATTTAGGTACAGACCAAACAGCAGGGGGCGCTGTTGCCACATTTAGAAAGACTTTGAAGGCCTTTATTTTCTAAGCCTGAATGATGTCTTTGAATGGGCTGATTATCAGCTACAGCTAATCATTTATTCAACTAGCAAGACCAAAGGTAAAGGTTTCCTCTAAAAAGGATCACCGCCTTGGGAACGGAGAACAGGACTTTCACCTGAGCTACAGGTAAACCTAAAAGCTCTGGCTAGGATGGAAAACAGCAGTAACCTATCTGGCAACTTCTAGCTGGATTTGCATCATGGTGGTAAAAATATCTGGTTCCTAGAGATCATTTAATCATAAAGCAGCTAAACACAGTAAAAAGTCCTTCAGATCACGAGATTGCTTCTCAGTCCTGCAGCCGGTCCAATTCTATATGTAGACAGAAAATATAACATCTGCTGGAGCCAGTAGTACACAGTAAGTGTAAAAGTTAGCCTCACTCTTCTCTGCCATGTTTTCTGTGCTGATTCTAAACATTCAGCTCTGGATTGTTAAAAGGTGCAGCATCAGAAATAAATGAATCATAGCAGTTATTCACTGATGTACTATTCCTGAATGAACATTAGACTCAAGGAAAAGGGATGCAAGTTTTGTCCTAAAGAACTCCTCCAGAAAAGTGAAATCATGCCTGCTGACTTTATTTCCTCATCCAGTCAGTGAACATAATGTCTTAGAAATAGCAGGTTGTGGTAAGGCCATAGATATAGACTCTGTGTCTCTGTCTCTATGTGAAGGACTTTAGTTAAATTCATCCGCATTTACAATGCAGACTAACTTGACCTTAGAACATTAGCTAAGATTACTGTATTGACGTATCATTTGCTCAGATTTACCAAGTGGTTGGGTTGCTTTAACCTGCTCATTACACAGCCTTGTGTTCTGAAAGCAGCCCAGCTTAGCGCAGGCTCTGCTACATGTTGCTGCCACTGAGAGACCTGATGTTGCCGCCACGTCATCATCAGCCATGGCAGCTGTTGACGGCCCTGCCACAAATATTTGTTATTTTTGAACATTCGGCAGCAAGTGCAGGAAAAGTAAGTTGTTGTTTTTATTCACACAGTTTCTCTGAGCCTCCTCACTTTTTCTCCATCTCAGCATCATAAATTGCACCTAAAGGTAGTTTATTTATACTGAACCAGTTCACAACAAAAGGCAACATAAAGATGTGTAAACTCAGACAGATCCATCAATCTTTCCAAGGAGAACATTGGTGTAAAGAAATCAACAATATTTCTGATGAATTGTTTAATAGCAGATTTTTCTCCCTGTCTCCTCAGACTGAGTGGCTGTAACCTCTCAGAGAGAAGCTGTGAAGCTCTGTCCTCAGTTCTCAGCTCCCAGTCCTCCAGTCTCAGAGAACTGGACCTGAGTAACAACAACCTGCAGGATTCAGGAGTGAAGCTTCTCTCTGCTGGACTGGAGAGTCCAAACTGCAGACTGGAAACTCTCAGGTACAAAGTTCTCCATCCTGTTGAAACCAGATTTTAGTCGGTTACCTTTTAAAAAGTTGATGGAAAGATATGTTTATTGACATTATTCATAATTAAAAAACTGCATTTTTGACAGTGTATAATATTTACAGTTTTTGTCCTATAATGTGAAATATTTACACACATATTTAACAATCTATACACCAATATATCGTATATCTGCAATGTACATAACACTACTGTATGTTGTATATATTTTTGATTATCTGACATTTTGATATCAGTGCACTAGTTGGAGCTGGATTTAATCTCATTGTATATGTGTGGAACATGATGCACAATGACAATAATAAACATTCTGATTCTAATATTGTATTCATCTACAGGCATTTATACGTTACCTCAATGCATTGAAGCTGAAAACAACCACCTGGGCCCCCACCAGTAATGGGACCCACTGGTTATCCAGCCATTTAATAGTGCCACTGAATTATTTGTGTTTGAAACAAAATAATTAAGATTTACAATAAAAAAGTAACAAAAAATGTAACATGATGCATCATCAACTTCTGCTCCCCTTCCATTTGCTAAAATGGACTATTCTGTTTCAGCACATAAAAGATCCGAGAAATGCAGCTGACTGAGCAGCAGGAGAGATCAGAAATGAGAAAGATGAAGCAGGGCTATCAAAGCAGAGCTGGAAGCTGAAAAAGTCAGAGAAAAGACAAAGCTGTTATTGTACCAAAATGGTGAATGTTTTCTAAACAGGCCCAGATCTTATTAAGGAAGACATTTAGATGTTTGTTAAAAAGATGCATTAAGCCCCAAAATGACATTTGGATCGGGTCATTTAAAAACAGATTAGTTTTTATTGTATTACATATGGTCATTACCTGCTCCACCATAAACGTACAAAACCTGTTCAAAAGTCAAAAGAAAAAGAAGACAGAAAAGATTATTTGTGCAAAGGCAATTAAATTACATTTTATTTATATAGCACCAACATGTCATCTCAAGGCACTTTGCAAAGTCAAATTCAATCATATTATAGAGATTGGTCAAAAAGTTCCTATATAAGGGAACCAGGTGATTGCTTCAAAGTTCCCGACAAGCAGCTTTCACTCCTGGAGAAGCGTAGAGCCACAGGGAGAGTCGTCTGCATTGTCCATGGCTTTGCAGCAATCACTCATACTGAGCAAGCGTGAAGCGACAGCGGAAAGAAAAACTCCCCATTAACGGGAAAGAAAAACCTCCAGTAGAACCGGGCTCACTATGAACGGTCATCTGCCTCGACCGACAGGGGGTTACAGAAGACAGAGCAGAGACACAACAAGACAGACAAAAAGCACAGAAGCACACATTAATCCAGTAATCTGTTCTATATTAGATGGTAATAGCGGGTGATCTGTCTTCCCTGGATGATGTCACAGTCAACAGAACGTCAGACCAGGTGTACCTACTATGAAGAAAAAAGAGAGAGAGCAAAAAGTTAAAAGCTGAAATGACAACAATCATTTCAATGTAATGCAATGCAAAACTGAAGAACAGTAGACTGAAGAACAGTAGAAATCAGTAGAGTGAGAAAATTAGGCCCTGATGTCCTCCAGTAGCCTAAGCCTATAGCAGCATAACTATCGAGATAGCTCAGGGTAACATGAGCCACTCTAACTATAAGCTATGTCAAAAAGGAAAGTTTTAAGATTAGTCTTAAAAGTAGACGGGGTGTCTGCCTCACGGACCAAATCTGGGAGTTGGTTCCACAGGAGAGGAGCCTGATAGCTAAAGGATCTGCCTCCCATTCTACTTTTAGAGACTCTAGGAACCACCAGCAGACCTGCAGTCTGAGAGCGAAGTGCTCTGTTAGGAACATACGGGGTAATCAGAGCTCTGATATATGATGGAGCTTGATTATTAAGGGCTTTATACGTTAGAAGAAGAATTTTAAATTCTATTCTTGATTTAACAGGAAGCCAATGAAGGGAAGCTAAAATAGGAGAAATATGATCCCTTTTGTTGATTTTTATCAGAACTCTTGCTGCAGCATTTTGGATCAGCTGAAGACTTTGAACTGCATTTTGTGTAACACCACCACTGCTAGGCAAAGGCAAGGGAAATTTATTTGTATAGCACATTTCAGTACAGAGACAATGCAAAGTGCTTTACATGACTAAAATATGGGAATATAAAACAGAATAAACCTGTCCAGGGTGTACCCCGCCTCTTGCCCAGTGAACGCTGGAGATAGGCACCTGCAACCACCCCGACCCCATGAGGGATTAAGCAGGTCAGAAAATGGATGGATGGATGGATGGATGGATGGATAAAACAGAATAAAAGCAAGGAATAAAATGTAAAATAAAAAAAACATGAATAGAAACTAAAAGCAAACAAGTAAAAACAGTTTGACTACAAAGTTGAACTAATGATGTTTCAGTAAAACGGTTTAACTGGAACAGTCAAAGGCAATCCTAAACAATTATGTTTTTAATCTTGATTTAAAGCACATGTGTCATAGTCCAGTCCTCAAGGGCCGGTGTCCTGCAACTTTTAGATGTGTCCCTGGTCCAACACGCCTGAGTCAAATAATCAGGCAATTAGGAGGATTCCAAAGAACCTGACTGCATACTGAGGAGCTAATTGTGCCATTTGATTCTGGTGTGTGGGACCAGGGAAACCTCTAAAAGTTTCAGGACACAGGCCCTCGAGGACTGGTGCTTGACACCCCTGATTTAAAGGAACTCGGGCTTTACGCACTTCTACAGTTTTCTGGAAGTTTGTTCCAGATAAGTGGAACATAGGAACTAAATGCTGCTTCTCCATGTCTGGTTCTGGTTCTGGTTCTGCAGAGCAGGCTGGAGCCAGACTGGAGGGTTGATACACTGATAACAAGTCTGTGATGTATTTAGGTGCTAACAGGATATAGTGATTGACAGTATGCTGCACTGATGTCCAATAATACCAGCACTGTGGTTCTACACAGTAAAATCGCCAGTGTACATATAACACTTAAAGAGTTGATTTTAACACTACCTCAGTGAACATATGGTCCCTATCTACAGAGTGTAAAATGTACACTGAACACAGAGTTAAATTTCCAGAGTCAATTTTACTCTTGTAAGAGTTAATATTTTACACTACACTAAGAAGTGTCAATCAAGTTTTACACTATGTAAGAAGTAACACCCATAGTGTTATTCACATTTAACACTAAAGTGTTAAGTGTTAAGAAATAACTTTTCCAGTGTTAAACCTACTTTACACTATGTTGATTATGAAATTACTCCAAAGAGTGTTGATTTTTAACCAACTCCTACTAGTGTTACATATTATCTACTTGTGCAGTCCCAGTGATATGACACAAAACTTAACCTTTGCAGGGAAAAAAAACACAATTGTATCCATACCTTAATACATATTTATTCCAAGTAAACATGAAATGTTGGCATTAAAAGTAACAACATAAAACATGTAAAAGTTCAAATCTTAAAGTCTCCATTATAAAAACATTTTCTGTTGAACGCTGGAGAAAATCTCTTGGTACATGTTAAACTGCATAATACTGTATTGACATTTCTCACAGCCATGAAAATGTCTTTAAAGTGCATTTATAACGCTACACACTGAATGATTTCAGCAGTGTTAAACCAAGAGCAAATTTTGCCATCACCTGGAAACAATTAACCAAGTCAAACCAAAATCTTCCAAATAGGTCAATGAGATATGTGAGTACAATGTAAGTGTGCAGATGTTTTTCCACAACAAATACAGAAACATGGAGGTCTGCAAAACTGACCTTTACAAAAACCTTCACTATTAGTGGCAAAGATCTTGGTTGGAATCTATCAGTATGGTGCTAGATGACACAAATGTATCTAAGGTTGAATAACAATGTCAGGATTTGTCTTCTGAACCCGGGTTGAGCACACACACACAGAGAGCACGTTTAGACAGTTTATTGAAGGTAACGAGTGCTGGAAGGGGAAACCAAAGTCTGTTATTGGACTGGAGGAGGTGGTACTGGAGTCAGTGCGGCTAGTCAGGTTAGCGGACCACTGGAGACACCATGGCACAGAGCAGAGCTTCTCCAGAGCATCTTGTCAGGTTAGGAGTTCACACGAGACACCTGGACAAAAAGCAAAGCTTCTCCAGGAACAAGCAAGAAAATACAAAGACTTACTGAGGGACTGGCATGGAGAGGGTGTAGAATGATGACGGACCGGCAAAGGAGTGACAGCAGAGTGAGGCTTAAGTAGGGAAGCTGGCAGGTGAAGTGAGTCTGGCTGATTAGTGGCTGGCAGGTGTGACTAACTGCAGTAGAAGGCTGAGTGGGAGTGGTAGGAGGAAACTGAACTAACCAAAACAAACACCAGAACCTAACTAAATCCAGACAGGAGTAAATAAAAACCCAAATCAAAACTGAACCCTGACAAACAATAAATAACTTTTGCTTTAATAAAACAATCCACCCTCAGGAAACAATGATTTTCAGTGAGAAGGAATACACAGTCAAAACCAAAAACTGGTTATGGCTGCATCATATGGCAATATGGTACTACAAACAGGGAAACATCTATTGAACCATATGCCATTTGAACATCCATTGGTTTAAAATAGCGCAACTCTTGAACACTGAAAACCTTAGGTGCCTGGGATGGCTTGTGCAAAACTTTAAATGCATGGAAATGTTCATCAAAACAAATAGTTTCCACACCGGAGCCAATAAGTACAACTTGCTCATCTTTCACTACAATAGTGCTGATCTTACAAAATACTGGCAACTCCTCAGTAATCTCAAGACACACTACTAAACCAGGGCGATATTCAGAACCATAATGCTTTACCCATTTCACCGAAAGAACATTGGCACATGTGTCTACATTTAGTTTGGCAGCAATTTCAGGACCTTCTTGCAAATCTGTAATCTGTAACATCTTTCCTGGACCAATGGTTACTCTGCTCAGGCTGAAAGATTCCCAATGCAAGGCCATGTATTTCTGGTGTTTTCTGGCCAACGTCTTTGTGATATTTTTGAAACTTTTGAGTTGAGTTTTGAAAAAGTTATGCTTTGCCTCATAACGCATACACCACATGTGCAGCAGTGGTCCTATATTTCTTATACATCGAGGATAATGAATCATGAAATGATGCTTAGGCAAGAGATTTCTAGTAGGAAAGAGGCGTTTAAAAAGCTGATGATGGTCAATAATGATGTGCTTCAGAAAGATGGTCATACCAGTTGTTAGGATGGGAGAAAAAACAATATTTACTATCTGCAGCAACAACATTAACAGATGCCAGTATTCATTGTCTCTCTGCACTAGATCACCAAATATCAACGGCATGTTTCGCAGTAAACACCAGGACTGAATGGCGTTCAGGCCCAAATCGTTGCTTCCATCAAATAACTTGACTGCAGGAGGGCGATTTCTCCTCTCAGTGTACCCATAGTTGAATGACTCTATTCTACTTGCCAGTTCTTTAGGAGTTAAGAAGTTTTCCTGGAAATACTCCAATATGAGTTTCATATTCTAACTGTGCAACACCCTCTAAAATGTCATGCATGATGTCTACGGAAAAATTATCAGCTGTGTTGAAATATTGCAGATTGTTTAACAAACATGAACGCTTCACACCATATACATGAAAATGTTCTGCAAGCATGTCTTTAGTCCGTAATATCACGCTTTGGTCATCTTCACAGAACACAGTTTGAAATTCACTCTTATCAATGATACAAAAACGACAGCAATTCCGGGCACTGAACGATTCCACAAACCCAAACAGTCCATGTATACCAAGATTATCACCGGTAACCTGTACAATACTGTCTTTGAACAAGGGAACTTTGATCCCATCAGTTTCAAGCACTTTAAAGTCATTTATGATGGGCTCAAGGATGGTGTCAAAACCATAGGTTTTAATGTCCTGGGCATGAAAGAGTTACCTGACTCCGCCAGATAGATTTGCTCCGCATATCCATCTGGAAACCTTCCGTTGAAGTCATTTTGGGATTTTTCCATGCAGCAGAGAGCCAGCCACGGCCGGTCAAAGCCATAGGCGTACTAAGGGGCCGCTTGGGCCCTCTGGTGTAATGGGGGGGGGGGGGGGGGGGGGGCTCAAATTTTTTTTTTTTTTTTTTTTACAAGTAACAAGTAACTACTTGGTCAAAATAGCAGTCCTTATATCTAGGGTCCAAGATTGTAGCTAGAAAAAACAGGGACTCCATGTAGATGTGGCTGAAACACTGCTCTATGGCTTGCAGTAGGCTCGCTTCTGCTCCAACATGCTTCTCAGCATGTAGAACGTGCTGTTCCATCTAGTGGGCTCGTCTTGTTGAAGCCTTGTCTCTTTAGTGCCTAGTTGTTTCTGTAAATATCATGCATCCCTACAGCAAACCCAAAAACAAAAATGTTCACAGTCAGTGTTAGGTTACAGGTAATCCCTGTAGGAACACAACGTCGTCTCCTTGGTCCAACATGGTTCCAAGTGCCTGGGCCATCGAAACACTCCACCACCTGTGACAAATCTTTAACATTTTCAAATCACAGCAGCTATTCCTGGGTGTCCCACACCCCCTGTCTGTGAAATGTCTCTCGTCGTACGCCCAGGCTTTCAGCTCATCTCCTGTTAAGTGTCCTGCTTTAGAGCCCATTTACCCCAAATTACATATTGCTGAATCACCGTTTTCAAATGTTCTTTCTTTAAAAATCCAAGAGTGTGTTCTAGGTGCGTTTCCTGAATGCCAGCCTGTCCAAGTCATGTTCGTGAAACCTTGTAGTTGAAATCGATCACCTGTGAAGCAAAGCAGTCATGCATAGTCCTGTTCAAGATGTTCTCAGCACAGCAGGAGTTCCACTGTTGGATGCCATTGCAGCTCTAATGTTCCTCAGAGCCAACCATCATGCATTGATATAATTTTCAAGCTGTTATCCTCTTATCATCATCTTGTGTCCAGGAGTCAGTTCTACTGTCCTGACCAGATTCCAAAAGTTCAACCAATCTAATTGATCTCATTTCTTTTCTGTACGTAAGCAAGAGTATAATCGTTAAATTATGTTAATGATTATAAGCAATAAAATAAAATTATTTTTATTTTATTAAAAATAAAATAAAAATAAAATAATTGGCATCTTCCCAAACATGATTATCTCGTCCTCAGTAAGTGAGGCAGCATTGGAGGAATCTGTAGAGCCTGCACAGTGTTTGAACTGTTTAGAAGCAGTAGAGCTTTCGGAGCTTGATTTGGCGCTATATAAATAAAATTGAATTGAATTGAATTGAATTTAATTTAATTATTCTGGTCTAAAAGACCTCTAGGTTAATAGTTGGCTGAACGTTGTTTATGTGTTTTTCCCCCTCTGGATGTTGTAACATCTAGTTAAAGGAGAATTATTGTGCTATTTTGCGTTCGAAAGGAGAGATGTTAAGTCTCCTTAGATCTCCTAGGTAACTGCGTACAATTCCAAACTACTTTCAATGGTGCTTTAATCCCTAATTTACCCATGTTATTTAGTAGAATAAGTCTGTCAGGATGCAGCTTGTAGGCTGCATGCTGAGCCTCCCTTCCTCTCTCTCTTCCCCGCGCAGCCTGATTGGTTCCACCTGTCAGGCTGCAATTATCACTGATCTGTTTCCACCTGTTGTCACCTCTATATATACCCACCTCATTCTGTTCTCATTGCCGCTCCGTAGTGTTCTACTCTTGCTCTGTTTCAGTCACTATCCTTTGTCAGCTCAGTTTTTGTTCAGTCAGCCAGAGATTCTGCTTCAGCTCTGTTCCAGCTCACCCTCGGCCAGAGACCTCATTCCAGCCCAGCCTCAGCCTGAAACACTGTTCCAGCTAAGTCACAGCCAGAGACTCCATTCCAGCTCAGCCCGCAGTTTGGTTTCACTGGTTCCGGTGTTCCGCTGTGGTCTCAGTCTTTGGCTCCTGTGCTCAGTCCTGGTTTCAAGTTCTCGGCTGCTGGGTTCCGTCTCGGTCTCGAGTTCTCAAGCCCTGGTGAGCCGTCCTGGTCTCAAGTTCTCGGCTGCTGGGTTTTGTCTTGGTCTCAAGTTCTCGGCTGCTGGGTTTCATCTTGGTCTCAAGTCCTCAACTCCTGGTGAGCCGTCCTGGTCTCAAGTCCTCAACTCCTGGTGAGCCGCCCTGGTCTCAATTTCTCAGCTCCTGGTGAGCCGTCCTGGTTTCAAGTTCTCTACTCCTGGGTTTCCGTCCTGGTCGCAAGTTCTCGGCTCCTGTGTTCATCCTGGTCTCAAGTGAACCGTCCTGGTCTCAAGTCATCAGCTCCAGTGTTCCTTCCTGGTCTGACTCTCCGCACTACTCCTGCTGGCCAGCTTCTGCACCCTACATCTTCGTCTGGTATAAGACTGTGGGTCCCATCGTCATCCATCATCCACACTGTTCAATAAACTCACTTAAGAACTAGCTCTGCGTGTGCGTGCTGTGTCCGGGTTCATCCCAGAAAAATATCATGACAAAGTAATTATTCTAATCTTGCAGTTTTATCCATTTAAATCCTTAACCTTTGTGGTGCTTTATTGTTGTCTGCCGGAGTGGCAGATTTTACTAGCCTCGTGAGACCATCCTGATCTCGCGAGCTTTCAAGGTTTCACTCGCAAATCAGTCTGGCTACTCTCCGTTAAAGAAAATTTGGAGCCGTTCACCAAACGAACGTCCAATCAGCGTTGGCTTTGAGGCGGGTTGAGGTGTGACGCAACCAGAAGCGCGACAGTTCAGTCTAAAGAACATGGCGGCTTCAGCCGATGAAACTAGCATTAGCGTGGCTATCGAGCAAGTTTTATCGGAATTACAGAGTATTTCTTTGCTGAGCTAACGAGCCTTTACCTGCAACAGCAAGAGTAGCTTGGCTTGTGGTTGTGTTTTCGTCGTCGCTCGTAACAGAGCGACGAGGAAGCATGTTGACGAGTACGTCATATGCTTCGTTGATCTGATTGGTTTATTTGGCCCGTCTATCACCAACATAGGCCAATCAGCTAACCAGTATTTTCGCCCCTTCCCAAAATTACTTCAACGGAAGGTTTCCAGATGGATATGCGAAGCAAATCTATCTGGCGGCGTCAGGTTAAGATTTTACAGGCATCTTAATTATTTGGTTCTTATTTGCACCTCTGCTTACTTCAAGATACCCAGTAAATGCAGTGTTCGCAATTTCTCCTTCGCTTCAACAGGTGGCTTAAAGCTTCAGAAATTCACGAAAATTAGTTTGCTCACTCGTTCATTCATCGATTCGTTTATCCTATTAACTGTTGCTGTAATGCCTACTTAAACATTTTCGTCCACTAGTTTTTTCTTATTCATAATTGTCGCTGATTGGTGTAAATTTACTTTTCCCATATTGTCTGGATTACAAACATTGTTTACTTTCCTTTTCTTAAACAGCGAAGCTTATTGTATCTTAAAGGTGCCTCTTTAAATCTTATTCAAACCCCTTGTGGGGTTAATAAACTCCAAAACATATCTATATATGTATTAAATGATTTAAATAAAACGTTCTCAGGAAAATAAAAGAAAATCCTTCATATTAGCTTAAAACAATTACCATCCTAGGGGTTAAATAATAATCTTGATTGCTCCTATTATGAAAGTTTTTTCCTAAGCGCTTCCACCAATGGGTTTGTTTCTAATGTGCATTTGTTTTTTAATTGTGTACAGAAAAATCTGAAGTGAAATGCAGAAGGGGTGTCTGCCAACTCATCTTTGTTTAGTGTTGCTGTCCGTTGAGGGTTATCCAATGCCTCTGTCTTTGTCCCCGCCTTTAGTTGTCCATTTTCAGTCCTCATGTCTGAGTTCAGCAGCACAACATCCTTCCAGGACCAGCAGGATCCATGAATCTTCTTTCTCCAATCGTTGTGTCTGAAACCACAAGGAACTCTGCCAGCATTTTGCCAATATGGATTTTTCCAAAATCAAATTGTCTGATAAAAGAATTGATCATCTTTATCCATAGTGTAGTGTACATAAGTTGAAAAGAAAAAATGAAAAGAAAAATTACAGTAAAACTGTCTCAAATTAAATTAACCGCAGCGTTCCCTCTAAAACGAAATAGTCTTAAAGTTCTTCACCTTTACCCCAGATCTTGATCCCTTAAAAAATGTAACCAAGCAAAATATTTTACAGATAGTTCAACCTCTTTGTATAAGTCTAATCAAAAACAAAACAGATTTCTCTTAACCTTGTAACATCACATTTCCCCATTAAACCTCTATGCAGTGTTACGACCTGTCTAGGGTTGGCCAGACCATAACATATTAAAGAGTTGATCCATCCTCTTCCCATCCCAAGCAGCTCACAAATACAAAGTTGTATATGGTTAGAAAGTAATTTATTTACAAAAAGGAAAATAGTTTTAAAGTAACACAAATGGAGCAAACAACTTCAGAGAGAGCTATGTGCCGAAAATAACAAACAAAAGGCAACTGTCTAAAAAAATAAATAAACCAACTTACTTACTGCAACATAAGTAAACAAATAACAGTCACCTTACCTCCCTAACTAAGAAAACAGGAGAAGACTTAAGTAACAGAAACGACAGCTCACTCCTACAAACTCCAGAACAGAGTGCTAAAGGTGTGGCTGGTTGGGAAGAGTGGAGGACGGACCCAGGAAGTCCACATCAGCAGTCTTTTATTGTTGTCACTTCCAGGAAGGCACCAATGGGATGTCACGTTGTCACCGTCCTGGAACCAATCAGCAACTGGAACCTGCACACTTACATTTACATAAAAACTTACAATGCCAATCGTAACAGCAGCTTCTGTAAAAATTATTAATATTTGTCCAAAATTTGAATAAAAAAAACTGGATTAGGCAGGAGTCAAGTACAACACCTTTTTTCTTCGTCCCCTGGACCATTGTGGCACCGTTTGGTACCCACTTGCATCTCAGAATGTCTAAGAAAAAGAGACTAAAATCTCTCTGTCAGCACATTCCAATGATATATATGACCAGGTTTCTTTGCAAGACAAAGGAAGAAAGCAGGATAGAAATGTTAATGTGAGTCAGTGGGAAGGTGAACAGTGGAAAGGGGAACATGAAAAATGTCTAAAGTCACTTTTCTCCGCTAGAAGGTCTCAATATCACCTGGCCTACGTTGGTAAAACTTAATTTATTCACATTTATTTAACCCTGCATGCCCATTTTAGATCATGACTTCTTACCATACGACCTGAATGAGCTCACTTTCCAGAGTCTTCTGTTTGAACAAAAGTGGCTTTACAGCTTCATCTCCCATCATCTGAAAGAAGAAACTCAGAGAAAAACAATTCTGTGAGTATTTTCTGTGTCAAAAGAAAACCTGGACTTTTTAGTGTCTTAGTTCTTAGCTGGTCCAGGGGAGGTAGGAATCTTTCTTCCCTTTTCTTTTAGAATTTTGTATTAAAACATCTCCTTCTCTTAAATTATCTGCAGAACTACCTTGAATGTTGTTACTTTTTGCCGCTGGTGATGGAAAAATTAAAGCAAATGAATCATTTAACAACAAAATAACTGTCAGGATTTGTCTTTGATGAAACCAGAACCACACACACAGGACTAAAATTGAGAGGTTTTATTAACAGGTTTGATGGGATGGTGGATGATGTAACCAGTGATCCAGGAATACACAGGAACAGGGGTGCAGATGAAGGCAGGAGCTGACGGCTCGGAGTGAGAGACTAAAAGGCCCAGGACAGGCAGTAATGTCCACAGCTTCACTGAGACGACAGGCAGACTTCAGAGTTACGAAAGACAGCTGGCAGAGTAGAGAGCTTCACAGAGTTAGCTAGCAGGACTAACCTTAAATGAGAAAACACAAAGTAGGGTTCCAAAGGCACACAGGTGACTGAAAATAGTAAATAAAAACCCAAATCAAAACTGAACCCTGACAATAACCAAAATACAGAAAAAAATAAAAACCCAAAAGTAAAATGTCTCCCAAGGAGCATACTCTGTGTGTTCCATTATGATATAGATTATTGTCTTATAACATTCTTTCGAGTCCTTTTTGGTCCTTTGACCATGTGTATTTACTGTTAATAATACTTTATATATATATATATATATATATATATATATATATATATATATATATATAACTTTTCAATTAGTCAAGGGTGAAACTTTAAAGCAATGATTCTCTCCTGTATTTTTTGAACTTCTAGTGTTTTTCTATAAATGATAAGAGGTTTTCCCGTAAGCACATTGAGAAGATTGCCTAAACAAACCGAGATTAGAATTAGAATTTAACCCTTCAGAAGCTCGCTTTTCAATCCCCCCCCCCCCCCCCCCCCCAGGCCAGGACACACTGACCCAGCCTCGCCATAAACATTCAGATGTTTACATTATGGTCAGATTTGTTTATCATATCTTTTGTCCTGTTTCAGGTTAAACTGTCCCTCTGAGGTTCGCCTCAGCTCAGCGTAACTGGATAACCACAAATGATAGTAACAGATGATGTGTTTAAACACTGGGGAGTGCTGGCCTAGTGGTTAGAGCAGGGCGCTTGCACTCAGAGAAGGATGGAAGTACCCGGTTCAATCCGCAGTGCCTGCACTCTGGGTCCCTGAGCAAGACTCTTAACCCCAGAACACCTCCCGGGCGCCGCACAGTGGCAGCCCACTGCTCCCCTAGGGGATGGGTTAAAAGCAGAGAACACATTTCGTTGCATTGTACTTAAATCCATTGTTAAATACAAGTTAAATGTAATCTAATAATGTAACTCAATACAGCCCCAACACCTCTGGTTAACCTCAGCCGTTTGGCTGACGTCACTTCCTGTTTGCGGTAAGGCGTATTGTATCACTTCCTGTTTTCATTGCGTGAGCAACGGTTTGTTGCTCCAGATTCTCTCGCTTTTATCTTTAATCTCTTTGCTGTAACATCTGTTTCTAACACATAAGCACTTTTAAAACATTTTCTGTTGCTGCACATCACGCTTGGGAACTCCATAGCTCTAGATTTCAGCCCCCAGTTCACCACCAACCCGTCTGCGTTTCAAACAAATTTTCCCCACTCAGCGACACACCCGCTGAGAAGCCGATCCTGGTGATTGGGAGCTCAATAGTCAGAAACGTGGCACTAGAGACACCAGGGACCATAGTTAAATGCCTGCCAGGGGCCAGAACGGGCGACATAGAATCTTACCTAAAACTGCTGGCTAAGGATAAGCGTAAATACAGTAAGATTGTTATTCACGCTGGCGGTAATGACACCCGATCACGCCGATCGGAGGTCACTAAAGTTGGTGTTGCTTCGGTGTGTGAGTTTGCTAAAGCAATGTCGGACTCCGTAATTTTCTCTGGTCCCCTGCCTGATTTGACCAGTGATGACATGTTTAGCCGCATGTCATCATTCAACCGCTGGTTGTCTAGGTGGTGTCCTGAAAACGACGTGGGCTACATTGATAACTGGAGAACTTTCTGGGGAAAACCTGGTCTGATCCGGAGAGACGGCATCCATCCTACTTTGGATGGTGCAGCTCTTCTTTCTAGAAATCTGGCCGGATTTATTAGTCCTCCTAAATGCTGACAACCCAGGGTCCAGACCAGGAAGCAGAGCCGTAGTTTAACACACCTCTCTGCAGCTTCTGTACTGTTACCCATCCATTATCCTATTGAGACGGTGTCTTTCCCACGGCCAAAACTTAACAGATCAAAAACTTATCCAAAAGGAACAAATCATAAAAACCTAATAAAAATCAATACGGTTCACCTTGAACCTAAAAATAAAACAATTAAATGTGGTCTATTAAATATAAGGTCTCTCCCTCCAAAGACTTTGTTAGTTAAAGAATTGATTTCTGATAACCAGATTGATTTGTTTTGTCTCACAGAAACCTGGCTACAAGAGGACTACGTTAGAATAAATGAGTCAACTCCCTCCAATTATTCAAATTTCCACATTCCCAGATCTGTGGGAAGAGGAGGAGGAGTGGCAACCATCTTTCAGTCTGGTTTATTAATTAGTCCCAGGCCAATTAATAACTACAGTTCTTTTGAACATTTAACCCTCAGTTTCCCTCATCCAAATTGCAAAGCAATAAATCCTCTTCTGTTTGTTGTTTTGTATCGTCCACCAGGCCCTTACTCTCAGTTTTTGGATCAGTTGTCAGACTTCTTATCTAATTTGGTGATTAAAACTGACAAGGTTATTATAGTGGGTGATTTTAACACTCATGTTGACACAGAATGTGATAACCTTAGTGTAGCCTTTAAAACTATCCTAGATTCAATTGGTTTTCCTCAAAATGTGCATAAACTGACGCACTCTTGGCTCCATACTTTAGACCTTGTGCTGACATATGGCACTGAGTGTAAAGAATTAACAGTGTTTCCTCACAACCCTGTCCTATCTGATCATTTTTTAATAACATTTGAGTTTAATCTAACTGAGTTCTCCACCCCCAAAAGAGGGTTCCATTATAGTAGATCTTTATCGGACAATGCTGCATCAAACTTTAAAGAGTCTGTCCCCCTTTTAATATCCTCCGTATTGCAGAAATGCCCTGTAGATGGCAGCAATGTTGTTTCTTCCAATTCACAAATAGATGTCTTTGTAAACGGTATGACTTCGTCATTGTGTTCTGCATTAGACAATGTAGCTCCCTTGAAAAAGAAGGTGATTATTCACAGGAAGCTGGCTCCTTGGTTTAATTCAGAGCTGCGTTCCTTGAAGCACAATGTTAGGAAATTGGAGAGAAAATGGCGCTCTACACACCAAGAGGAATCCTACCTAATCTGGAAGAACAGTCTATTGTTGTATAACAAGACCCTTCGCAGAGTTAGAGCAGCATATTTTTCATCATTAATTGAGGAGAATAAGAATAATCCTAGATTTCTCTTCAGTACAGTTGCCAAACTTACCCAGAGCCACAGCTCTGTTCATCCATCCATTCCCTTAGCTCTTAGCAGTAATGATTTTATGGGATTCTTCATAAATAAAATTGATTCCATTAAAAATAAAATAATTGGCATCCTCCCAAACATGATTACCTCGTCCTCAATAAGTGAGGCAGCATTGGAGGAATCCTTAGAACCTGCGCAGTGTCTGAACTGTTTAAAAGCAGTAGAGCTTTCTGAGCTATCTAAAATTTTAGCTTCATCTAAACCTTCTACCTGTATGTTAGACCCAATCCCAACCAAGTTGTTTAAGGAGGTATTCCCTCTGATCGGTGGTCCTATTTTAGACATGATTAATCTATCCTTGGTAAATGGATATGTACCACAGGCTTTTAAAGTAGCTGTTATTAAACCTTTACTTAAGAAACCATCTCTTGATCAAGATGAGTTAGTAAATTACAGACCTATATCTAATCTTCTTTTCTTATCTAAAATTCTTGAGAAAGTAGTTGCTAATCAACTATGTGAACATTTACAAAGTAATGACCTACTTGAGGAGTTTCAGTCAGGCTTCAGAGCTCATCATAGCACTGAAACAGCTCTGGTGAAGGTCATCAATGATATTCTCATGGCCTCAGATAATGGACTTGTGTCTATACTTGTCCTGTTAGATCTCAGTGCTGCATTTGATACAGTTGATCACAATATTCTCCTACAAAGACTTGAGCATACTGTAGGGATTAAGGGAAAAGCATTAGGCTGGTTTAAATCTTATCTGTCGGACAGATTCCAGTTTGTTCATGTTAATAATAAATCTTCCTCAAACTCTAGGGTCACTTGTGGAGTACCACAGGGTTCAGTCCTTGGACCAATTCTATTTACTATATATATGCTTCCGATTGGCAAAATTATCAGACAGCATGGGATTCATTTCCACTGTTATGCTGATGACACTCAGCTATATTTATCCATAAATCCTGATGAATCCAATCAGTTTCTTCGACTGCAGTCATGTCTTGATGACATCAAAAGCTGGATGACTTTAAATTTCCTGCATTTAAATTCTGACAAGACAGAAGTTGTAATCTTTGGGCCAGAGTCTTCAAAAAAAAGTTCTTAATCAATCACTTAATCTGGATGGCATTAACTTGGCCTCTGGTAATAAAGTCTAAAATCTTGGTGTTGTTTTCGACCAAGACATGTCATTTAAATCCCATATTAAACAGATTTCCAGAGTTTCCTTTTTTCACCTCCGGAATATCGCCAAAATTTGAAACATTCTGTCCAGGAGTGATGCTGAAAAACTAGTCCATGCATTTGTTACTTCAAGGCTGGACTATTGTAATTCTTTACTATCAGGAAGTCCACAAAATGCAGTTCGAAGTCTTCAGCTGATTCAAAATGCTGCGGCAAGAGTTCTGATGAAAATCAACAAGAGGGATCATATTTCTCCAATTTTAGCTTCCCTTCATTGACTTCCTGTTAAATCAAGAATAGAATTTAAAATTCTCCTTCTAACGTATAAAGCCCTTAATAATCAAGCTCCATCATATATCAGAGCTCTGATTACCCCGTATGTTCCTAACAGAGCACTTCGCTCTCAGACTGCAGGTCTGCTGGTGGTTCCTAGAGTCTCTAAAAGTAGAATGGGAGGCAGATCCTTTAGCTATCTGGCTCCTCTCCTGTGGAACCAACTCCCAGTTTTGGTCTGTGAGGCAGACACCCTATCTATTTTTAAGACTAATGTTAAAACTTTCCTTTTTGACAAAGCTTATAGTTAGAGTGGCTCATACCCTGAGCTATCTCTATAGTGATAGGCCTAGGCTGCTGCAGGACATCAGGGTCTAATTTTCTCACTCTACTGATTTCTACTGTTCTTCAGTGTACTGTTCTCCAGTTTTGCATTGTATTACATTGAAATGACTGTCGTCATTTCAGCTTTTAACTTTTTGCTCTCTCTCTCTTTCTTCATAGTAGGTACACCTGGTCTGGCGTTTTGTTAACTGTGACATCATCCAGAGAAGACGGCTCACCCGCTACTTCCATCTAATGTAGAACAGATTACTACATCAATGTGTGCTTCTGTGCTTTTTTGTCTCTCTTGTTGTGTCTCTGCTCTGTCTTCTGTAACCCCAGTCGGTCGAGGCAGATGGCCGTTCATACTGAGCCCGGTTCTGCCGGAGGTTTTCCTTCCCGTTAATGGGGAGTTTTTCTTCCCACTGTCGCTTCATGCTTGCTCAGTATGAGGGATTGCAGCAAAGCCATGTACAATGCAGACGACTCTCCCTGTGGCTCTACGGTTCCCCAGGAGTGAATGCTGCTTGTCGGGACTTTGATGCAATCAACTGATTTCCTTATATAGGACATTTTTGACCAATCTGTATAATCTGACCCAATCTGTATAATATGATTGAACTTGATTTTGTAAAGTGCCTTGAGATGACATGTTTCATGATTTGGCGCTATATAAATAAAATTGAATTGAATTGGTTACTGTACTGCATAATTAGGCTCCAAACAAAAAAACAAAAGCCTTTATCTCCAGTTCCATTCATTTCTAACAACCCTGAGATATTTTTGTTTAAGCTAGGGGTGTCAAACTCATTTTGGTTTAGGGGCCGCATACAGCTTAATATGATCTCAAGAGGGTCACACGAGTAAACTCATTGCAAGATTAAATAGAACTAATAAAAGTGGACTTTTTGTTCATTTTTTTATAATAAATGAATTTCACTTTTACACAATATATTATGAATAACCTCAGCGTTTTTTAACAAAGTATGTGCAATTTCAAAAATACTTTTACTCAGTTAATCATTTACTTAAGTGCATTGTGCATAAGAACTGATCACAGTGATTGTACAATGTTGAAAAACATTTATTCACATTTTTTGGAACTTAAAAACACTGTCCTGCATGACAAAATACATCAAACAGAAATGATTTAAAATCAATTTTCCACATCTGTAGCTCAGTGCTTCCATCTACTGATTAAAACACAGCACCCCTTGTGGACAATATAGGAACTGCAGATTTTCAATTAAACGAAATACATGTTTTTTTCAATAATTGTTTTATCATTCTCTTCCTTTTATCTCCTCTTTCTTTCACCTTTTCTTTTGTTCTTCTTGTTCTTCCTTTCCTCTCCTACTTTCCCATTGTAGTGTCCATATCATTTGAGATATTCCCAGCATGAATCATAATAAAACTATTCACATTCATAAATCAAGCGGTTTACTATGGCAAAAGCAGTACTGCTCCACTTCTGAAATCAAATCTTATTAGCTCTTTTTGGCATTAAGACAACAATTCTTATTGCCACATTTCCAGACAGGACACTGGGGAAAAAAAATTTTCTTTTTGAATAATGATAATGCATTTAGCCACCGGGCCGGACTAAATTGTTCGGCGGGCCGGACTAAATTGTTCGGCAGGCGCACAACTAACACCCCGGAAAAGCCAGGGGAAAAGAACTGGCGTACCAATGCTAGACGGCAGAACAGGCAAAACATCCGTACCAACGCCAGAGAACAGAACAGGCAAAACAGGCATACGACAACGCCAGAGGGAACAACAGGCGTACAGAATAGCTAGGGCTCAACAACCATACGGAAACGCTGGAGCACAACTAGCGCACAGAAACGGCAGGGGAAAACCACCGGGCTATGAGGGAAATGCGGGGGCGTGAGGGAAACGGGAACAACTAAACACCAGGAACAGCGAAAACTATAATGCCGGGGCGTGAGGGAAACGGGAACATCTAAACATCAGGAACCAGAGGGCATCCTGACACGCCGGGGAACAGAGGGCATCCTAACACGCCAGGGAACAAGAACGAAGGGTGTCCTAACACGCCAGGGAACAAGAACGAAGGGGTCCTAACACGCCAGGGGACAGAGGGTGCGCTGGGCAGTGACAGGCCGGGTGAGCCAGAGATCACAGAGGGCGGCACAGGTGCACCGGAGGGCTCTGGTGGATCTAAACACCGGGGAAACAGAGGAACTAGGAGGATACAGGAGAAGCAGAACAACCGAGGAACTAGGGGAAGCCAGAACTAAACAGAAACTACAGAGGGCCGAGACCAGACAAAACTCAAGGGACACTAGAACCGACAGAATAAGGAACACCAGGACCACGACAAAATAAAGGAGCGTAACACAGCTGACAACTAGGGAGCTCAGAAACCTTACAAGCACCGGGACCTTTAATGAGCGCCGGGAAAGCACAGGAACCCATAGAGCACCGGAACCCATAGAGCGCAGGGACCAGATGGCAAGAAAGAAAATAAAAGAACCAAGCCAGGAACTAGAAAACCAAGGTAAAAACGAGAAAATTAAAACAAAAACTAGGAACCTAAAGCAAAAAACTGGAAAACTAAACCGAAAACTGGAGAACTAAAGCAAAAACTGGAAAACTAAAGCTAGAACTAGAAAATTAAAGCAGGAATTAGAAAACAAAGGTTGGAACTAGAAAACAAAGAACTACAGAACAAAGAACTACAAGAGTGAGACGGGAACTACAACACTAAGATAAGAACTACAAGGCTAAGACAGGAACTACAAGATTTAAAAAACACTAGAAAACTCAAGAACTTAAAGCAAAAACCAGAAAACTAAAGCAAGAACTAGAAAACTAAAGCATGAACTAGAAAACTAAAACAAGAACTAGAAATCAAAGGCAGGGACTTGAAAACTAAAGCATGAACTAGAAAACTAAAACAAGAACTAGAAATCAAAGGCAGGGACTTGAAAACTAAAGCATGAACTAGAAAACTAAAACAAGAACTAGAAACGAAAGGCAGGTACTCGAAAACAAAGACAAAACCTAGAAACTAAGGCAAAACTAGAAAACTAAGCAAAAACTAGAAAACTAAAGCCAGAACAATAAATCAAAGGCAGGGACTTGAAAACGAAGACATAAACTAGAAAACTAAAGCTAAAACTCGAAAACGAAAGCAGGACAAAAACTAAAGAACTGCAAAAATCTAAGAACCACTAAATAATCTTGAAACTAAAGGATGCTAACTAACTCGAAACTAGAGTGTGAAAAATAACTCAAAACTAAGACAGAAACTAGAAAACTGAGGCAGGAACAACAGCACTAAAACAGAACTAGAAAAACCAAGGCAGAACTAGAAAACTAAATACAGAAGTAAGACAGGAACTACAAGACAAAAGCAAAACTAGAAAACTGAAGCAAGAACTAGAAAATTAAGCAGAACTAGAAAATTAAAGCTGAACTAGAACAGTTAAGTGATATTAGAAAATAAACTATACAGTTATATCTGTAAAGCCTCTTGTCCAGATAACTCAAAATCGGTGGTGTGATGAGCTCATCCATCTTCCATGTTATTTACAAATTAATAAAATAATTTGAACGTTAAATGTATTAAGTTAAACAAGATAACATAAGAGCTCTGTGATTGTATGATTTGGTTGATTATTTTGTTTTTATTAAAGGATCAAGCACCTATGTAGTAAATGAATGAAATTGTTTTTTTATTGCAGTAGATGTGTTAGACAGGCTGAGGAGAAAACAGGTTTGAATGTGTTCAGTTGAGAGTATATGAAGCAATATAGGAGTTGGCTGGCGACGGTTGGAAAGAGGAACCAGTTGTTATTTACAGGAAGTCTGCCATGAAGAAAGATGAAGTAGCCTGCCTGTGGCTCAGAAAAAGAGGAACAAGACAGATTGCCTCATCTGACCTGTTGCCCAGGATAAGGTAATGGGGTTATTTATGCTGTTGTCCAGTCAAGGGGACTTTCCAGAGTTTTGCCACCTCCCAATGGCTCTCCCAACACATAAAAATAGAGCAGAACCCAGAGACGAAAGAAAAAAGACCCAAGACGGCAAGAAGATCAACTGGCAAAAGGATGAACACAGTGCCCCTGTCTCTCAGAACCACAGAGACTGAGTGGAACTATCAAGTTTTTCATGTTCTTCCACAATTTGGGGACATCGATCTACATATTCGTTCAAGAAGAATCGCTGTGGTTTTGAACTGGTTGATGAAAACAACCTTGATGTTCCAGAGATGGGAGTTACACCCATGGAAGGTCAGTTCTGAACCTGAAACAACTTCTCGTGCAGAAGAGACTAACCTCAGATAATGGAATCAAAGCAGAGACTCAAATTGTGAGTCTTTGTGAAGGGGACAATAATGGGACATAAGTGTTGCCGTTGAGAGGGGGAAAGTTTTTCATCTGAATAACTCCTTTATCAAGAAATTAAAGTCACCTTGGGATTTCATCTGCGGGATGGGTCAGTCTGCTCCTCTAAATTTAAAAGCCACTCCTGGACTTGTTAGGAAGATGCCTTAGATAAGTTGGTTACATTTTGGTTTGTAATTACTGTAGTTGATTAATAATGCTGTTACTAATTCCCTGCTAAACCATACTAATTACAGAAGCATATAAAACTCTTTTAAAAGTTGTGAAAATTCAATTATTGAGTCAACAGTTATTGAGTTCTTCAATTGTAAAACAGACTCTGTGGATGTTTCTAAAATTATTTAGAAGGTCTTAAAAGGTTGCCTTTAGCCACAACTTTTTTAACAGCACTCTTTGTAATGATTCATGACGTGGGACCCAGTATTCAGACAGACAAGCAGATGTTCTACAAAAAAGGCTCTTTATTAACTGAATGTAAAAGCAGGCTGAAAACCAAGAATGGCTGTCAAGCCAAAAACAGACAACAGCAAACCAACAGATCAGGGCCGATGAACAGCAAGCTATATATTAGATGGATCAGGCAAACTCAGAGTCAAAAAGCAGATCAGGCAACAAACAGGCAGTACAAAAAGGCAGGAACAAAAAACAGGTCAGAATGGCTCAGATTTACAGGGACGTACAGTGTAAAAATCTACAGACAAACAGGATTTTGCTGGACAATAACTCACCCGAATGCATGGAAAGAAGACCTGACACTGATGACTGGCCTGAACAGTTTATATGTGGGTGGAAACAGGTGAAACCGGTGAGAGATGATTGCAGGCAGGGTGGAGCTAAGCAGGTGTGCACAGGGTCCGAAACTAACAGTCGCCAAATGCGAGTAAATTTCCCGTTTGGCGAGTGAATTTCAGAGGGCTAGCTGCCACATGGCGAGTAAATGTTTGTACCAAATAAAATAAAAATAACATAAAAATAACAAAACCCATCTGGGCTGCGGATGACCCGTTCACAGCTCTGTCCATCCAGAGCTCAGTCTAGACCCGCCTTCTACGGAGCTGGTTCAGCTTCTTTCACATTCAGAACCAGTCATGGCTGCATGCTGGATCAGAAAGCCGGTCTGCTAACCAGATACAGTCTAAAACAGCAATTAGTCTGTTTATAAGTTTTGTTCTTATTTATCCTGCATTTTCTTTAACTATGTGCACTATGTTTCTGTGCTTCAACGCTCTTACTGCGCCTCTCCCCCCTCTCGGAGCCAGGTGTTTTTATCAGCGGTTAGCCTTCAAAGCGTGAATAACTACTGTAATGATTTGTCTTAGGATGAACCCGGACACAGCACACACACACAGAGCTAGTTCTTTAAAGTGAGTTTATTAAACAGTGTGGATGATGGATGTTGAGAGAAACCAGTGTCTTTTAACTGACGGAGATGTAGGGTGCAGAGAGACTGACCAGGAAGGAACACCAGAGCCGAAGACTTCAGACCAGGGCAGAACCCCAGAGTAGTCAACAGGAGTTGAGAACTTGAGGCCAGGACGGAACACAGGAGTCGAGAACTTGAGACCAGGACGGCTCACCAGGAGTTGAGAACTTGAGACCAGGACGGAACCCAGCAGCCGAGAACTTGAAGCCAGGACAGAGTAAAGGAGCCGAAGACAGGGACCACAGCGGAACACCAGAACCGGCGAACCCTAGACTGCGGGCTGAGTTGGAACAGAGCTGAAGCAGAGACTCTGGCAGTGACTGAACAAAAACAAAGCTGAAGAAAGTCTTCCGGCTGACTGAACAAAAAACAAAGGTGAAGAAGAGTCTTTTGGCTGACTGAACAAAAAACTGAGCTGACACGGGATTACTTGCTGAAACTGAGCAGGAGAAGAACACTACGGACCGGCAATGAGAACAGAATGAGGTGAGTATATATAGAGGTGACAACAGGTGGAAACAGATCAGTGATAATTGCAGCCTGACAGGTAAAACCAATCAGGTTTCACCTGTCCCATCTCTGGAACTCTCAGGGAAGAGAGAGAAGAAGGGAGGCTCAGCATGCAGCCTACAAGCTGCATCCTGACAACTTTGTTTAATGTCCTTCCACTCATACCAAAATGTCACAATTAAAATCAATAGGAGAGTCAGTAGCTGTTTTTCATGCTCTTTTGTTTTTAACGACAAAGAACCAGCGGTGCTTCGGTGGGCGTGGTGCCTTGCGCTTGAGTTCAGGTGCGCAAAATTATATTACATGTGATATAGGTGCACACTTTTAAGGGTAATTTTAAGGAACTTGTAACATCGGGGGCTTCAGCTCAAACCCATTATTCAATTCAATTCAATTTTATTTCTATAGCGCCAATTCATGAAACATGTCATCCCAAGGCACTTTACAAAATCAAGTTCAATCATATACAGATTGGGTCAGATTATACAGATTGGTCAAGAATTTCCCATATAAGGGAGCCAGTTGATTGTATTTGTTCTCTCCTCCCTAAAGGATCCCTTTACAGTCTTTATTTATGCATTTTCCCCACTGTTTATCCCTCACGCGCAGGGCACGAGGGTAAAATCTTGCAGCTGGATCATGCGTAAAGACGCAGCGTGAACCCCTGTGTGCTTTAAGTGTTGCAGCTGAGGGGAAATGTTGGACTGTATAGGCTTGATTAAACTCCGCCTCATTCACAAATAAGACCAACATGAATAGAATAATAATATTCTGTAGTGTTTTTTATTGCCTGGATGTGAATCAGATAATTCATATTGTGTCTTTTATAATCAACTACAATATTTTCTTATCAAAGTCAGGAAACAAAGATTTCTCTTCCAGGGTCCAGTCAACCACTCTCCCAACCACGGCCCCAAAATTTAACATAATCTCACTCTTAATTTTTATAAAAGTTTAGGTCTGGTCAGGATTAATATTTTGGCTGGTAAAAAATATGCCTGGCCAGTTGATTTTTACATCTACCGGCCAACTTGGCCGGTTAATCAGGAAGTTAATTTCGGACACTGGGTGTGCAGAGTGAGCAATCAGACCAGGTATATCCTGGGGGATGACCGTGTGCGACCGTGGCCGGCGACAGAGCAGGGCTTTCGGCGCCCCCTGGACCCCCTCCTCGCAGGACAGAGGCGCGCCGGAGGAAGATAAGATAAGATAGGGATTTATTGATCTCACAGTGGAAAAATTTACTTGTCACACATCAGCTTAATAAACAAAAGAAGGGGCCAAAGGAGGAAAAGGTGCACAAGGTATAAGGTATATACAGTGTGTCCACATATTTACAGTGTATCAAGAAAATTAAATATAAAATAAAAGTACAAGGGAAATAAAGCAGATATTTAGGATAACTAATGTACATTCAGAGTGACTTATATACAAATGGAATGATGTTGTACATTAGGTGGTACCAGGTATAAACAACAGTGCGGTAGTGAGATATCTATACAGCTGAAGTCACTTATTAAACAGGATTATTTAACAGGATTATTGCACAGGTTATTGCACAGTGTATTAAACAGAAGGCGAGTCCACCTGAACCCTCTCCTTGCAGGACAGAGGCGTGCCAGTGGAAGGCAGAAAACTAAACAGTTGCAGAGACTAAAAGTATTACACCCTTAGGGATTTTTGAGTTTCTTAAAATTTACCAATCCAGTAACGAGTGCCATTGTATAAAAGTAGGAGCCACTGTTAACAAGGGCGGTGGTCAGGAAATAGGTGGCTTCATGGTACTAGGTTGCCTTACCAGTCAACTGAAAAAGGGTGTGGTCCAAGGAGGGAGGTGGTTAGAAGATCGGTTGTGTCCTACTTACCTAGCTAAAAGTCTCACAGGAACTCTAAACAGGGTAATACTCGTTATATTCTGAGCTCTTTAGGCAAGGCAAGGCAAGGCAAATTTATTTATATAGCACAATTCAGTACAAGACAATACAAAGTGCTTTACATGATTAAGATATACCAAAATAATAAAATGTAGATAGAAAATAGAATAAAAGCAAGTAGGGATAGAATGTAGTAACAAAAAAGAACATTAAAAACAGTAAAACTCTTTAACTAGAACAGTCAAAGGCAATTTTAAACAGATGTGTTTTTAATCTTGATTTAAAAGAACTCAGGCTTTCCGCACTTTTACAGTTTTCTGGAAGTTTGTTCCAGATAAACGGAGCATAGGAACTAAATGCTGCTTCTCCATGTTTAGTTCTGGTTCTAGGTATGTGGAGTAGGCTGGAGCCAGAAGACCTTAGTGGTCTGGAGGGTTGATACACTGATAACAAGTCTGTGATGTATTTAGGTGCTAAGCCATTTAAGGATTTATAGACTAACAGAAGTATTTTAAAGTCTATTCTCTGAGATACAGGGAGCCAGTGTAAGGACTTTAGAACTGGGGTTATGTGCTCTACTTTCTTAGTCTTAGTGAGGACGCGGGCAGCAGCGTTCTGGATCAGCTGCAGCTGTCTGACCCACTTTTTAGGAAGTCCTGTGAAAACACCGTTGCAGTAATCAATTCTACTAAATATAAACGCATGGATTAGTTTTTCCAGATCCTGCTGAGACATCAGTCCTTTAATCCTAGAAATGTTCTTCAGGTGATAGAAAGCTGACCTTGTAATTGTCTTTAGATGCTTTTGAAGGTTCAGGTCTGAGTCCATCACTACTCCCAGATTTCGGGCCTGATTGGTGGTTTTTAGCTGAAGCGAATGAAGCTGTGTGCTAACTTTTGATCTTTCCTCTATTGGTCCAAATATTATTACTTCAGTTTTGTTTTTATTCAATTGGAGAAAATTTTGGCACATCCATGCATTGATTTCTTCTAGGCATTTACTCAGTGCCTGAATTGGTTCATAGTCACCTGGTGACATGGTGATGTAGAGCTGTGTGTCGTCTGCATAGTTATGGTAGCTGATGTTGTTATTTTTTATTATCTGAGCTAGAGGGAGCATGTAGATATTGAATAGGAGGGGACCCAGGATGGACCCTTGGGGAACCCCACATGTGATTTTTGTCATCTCTGATGTAAAGTTACCTACTGATACAAAAAAGTCCCTGTCCTTTAAGTAGGATTTAAACCAGTGGAGAGCTGTACCAGAAAGGCCGACCCAGTTCTCCAGGCGTTCTAACAGGATGGAGTGATCAACAGTATCAAATGCTGCACTGAGGTCCAATAGTACCAGCACGGTGGTTCTTCCACAGTCTGTATTTATATGGATGTCATTAAACACCTTGATAAGGGCGGTCTCTGTACTGTGGTGAGCACGGAAACCTGACTGGAAAACATCAAAGCGGCTGGTCGTAGTTAAGAAGGTGTTTAATTGTTGAAATACAACTTTTTCAATGATCTTACTGATAAAGGGGAGGTTTGAGATGGGCCTGTAGTTCTGGAGTAGAAGTTTGTCTAAATTGTTCTTTTTCAGCAGTGGTTTGATAATTGCTGTTTTTAGGGACTGGGGGAAAACACCTGACAGAAGGGACGCGTTTATTATCTGAGTCAAATCAGACGCTATGACAGGTAAAACTTTTTTAAAGAAAGCTGCGGGGAGAACATCAAGACAGCTTGAGGAGGAACTTAACTGCTGAATTATCTGCTCTAAGCTTTTGGAGTTTATTTGGCTGAATTGGGACATTTGGTCAAAATCAATTCTGGTAGGAGACAACGTTGGTACTGAACTTAGTATGGATGTACAAACAGATCCTCTAATCTTTTGGATTTTTTCAGTAAAGAAGTTTGCAAATTCATTGCAGGCCCTGGTGGAGTGGAGTTCTGAAGCCACGGACACAGGAGGATTTGTTAACCTGTCGACTGTGGAAAATAAGACACGAGCATTATTAATGTTTTTCTTAATGATCTCAGAGAAGAAAGATTCTCTTGCATTTTTCAATTGTAAGTTATATCTGTTAAGTCTCTCTTTATAGATGTCATAGTGAACCAGGAGTCTATTCTTTCTCCACCTGCGTTCAGCTTTTCGACATTCCCTTTTTTCACTTCTAACTGCTGGAGCATTTCTCCAAGGAGATTTTTTCTTCCCGGAAACAACTTTCACTTTAACTGGAGCAATGCAGTCAATGATGTCTGAGACTTTAGACTGAAAGTTATCTACTAGCTCATCTACTGAGTTGCAGCCCAAGGTTGAAGTAGCAGAGTAAGCTTGAATAAAAGTTTCAGTGGCATTGTCCTTAAAGGTGCGTTTTCTTACGATGTCCCTTTGGCTAAATGAGTCACTGGTAATGATACATTCAAAGGTAACGGAGAAGTGATCGGATAAGGCAACATCAGTTACATTGACCTGTGAAATGTTTAGACCTTTAGTGATGATTAAGTCTAAAATATGCCCCTGCTTGTGTGTTGGCTGTTTAACATTCTGAGTTAAACCAAAGTTTTTAAGTGTGTCACACAGTTCTTTTGCACTTCTGTCTTCAGGGTTGTCAACGTGAAAGTTGAAGTCTCCAACAATAATTAAACAGTCATAATCAACACATATCACAGACAAGAGGTCACTAAAATCCTTAAAAAAATTTGATGTGGACTTAGGAGGCCTGTAAACATTCAGAAACATAATTCATACCGGGCTCTTTACCTGGAGAGCCAAATGTTCAAAAGAGTCGAATTTTCCCAAAAACACCTTTTTACACTTTAGTGAATCATTAAACAATGTTGCTACTCCTCCACCTTTCCTTTGCTGTCTGCTCTCACAAAGAAAATTGTAGTTTGGAGGTGTTGACTCCATCAGTATAGCTGCTTCACTAAATTCATGCAGCCATGTTTCTGTTAAAAACATTACATCAAGATTATTGTCAATAATGAAGTCATTAATTAAAAGGGATTTTCCTGACAGAGATCTAATGTTTAATAAACCTAGTTTATATGATATGGTGGTTGATGATGTCTCTGTGGCAGGTTGCATCTGACAGTTAATGACTTTCAAGTATTTGTTCCTGTTTATCCTTTTGTTTTTCTTTTTTCTGCCACGAATCATCACAGATATTCCGTAATTCCCGGGAAAAGACCCAAGCTGATTCTGGAAACTGTCATGTCTGATAAACGTGCAGCGAGGGCCCGCTGTGTATCACAGCGAAGTAATCTGAAGGTCTTGAGGACAGGCATGTTCTGTGATATGTAGAGGAGGATCTGTACCTCTGCGGCCTTTGGAAGATGCTGGTTTAGTCACAGAGCTGTGGCTATATGGAGAGGATGTCATCTGTAGGCCAATCTTAAATACTTTGTTCATGTTGGGAGAAAATTCCAGAAAAGGAACCTCTGGGCTTTGTGGAGAGGAAGGTGAGGCGGGTGTAGTCCGGACCTGTGTTCGTGACGATGGAGGTTCTTGGTCCTCTCTATGTCCTGCTGAGATCTGGGATGAATCCTCCTCTAATTCTGACGTAGCCTCTTTCTGTGTCATCTTTCTGTCCATCTTTATCTTGGCTTGTTCGGGCTGCACTGGGCTTATCATTTGTTTTGGCACTAGATGTACTTTGTTTTGGGACAAAGCTGATGGCATATGGTTCAAAGAATAGAAGATGTTTGAAATCAGCCGTTTTGCACTTGACCTATTTAGAGAGAAGCCATTGCTGCTAAACAGATGTCTTCTTTTCCAGAAGATGTTAAAGTTGTCTATGAAGGTTACAGTTGTTTGTTTTGCATGTTTTTTTTTCCAGCCATTTGTTTAACATCAGAATTCTGGAAAAAATCTCATCTCCACAGTAAACGGGCGAGTGAGGGCCGCTAAGAAACACCTTGACATTAATGCCATGAACTAAGTTCAACAAACGAATGTAATCCTCTTTCAATACTTCTGATTTTCTTATCCGGGTGACGTCACCCAGGGCTTCAGCTTGTATTATGAGTTTTTCCAAGGTCGGGCGTTCTTTCAAGATCCTCAGAAGGTTGTCTGTTATTTCAGACACCAGGCCAAAGTTCGAAGGGTTATAAATCAACACCTCTGTGTTTTTCTTGTTACAGAAATGTTTATTCCCCCTTACAGATCCATTGAATAATATCAGGGTCCTTGGCCCTGTGGCATGTCTTTTCTGTGATGTCTTAGAACGAAAATCGTTGACATACCTCTGATTGTTGTCGTGATCCGTCCTGGTCACATTTTGGAGCGGAGCGAATCTGTTTCGTAATGGAATTCCAGCATTTCCAGCAGGTTTACTCCTATCATTTGTTTTGAGAACAGCCCGTTGTTGTTTCATTTGTCTTGGGACATCTCTCTGTAGTCTCGGCCAGTTTTCTTTGTCTGGGTGCGGGGTTTGTTGATCCTTTGGTCTTGCACCCAGAGTGATCCAGGGATTCTCATTTTCCTCCGGGGACTGTTTGTTCGCTGAGTCGCTGGGCCGGTGGTCACCATTCAGAATCACAGGCAGGGTTGTTTCATTTCCATGCGTGGCGTTTACATCATAATTCACTTCGAGTCGACAGATTTTCAGTTCCATAACAACTATCTTCTTTAAAAGCTTGTCAAAGTCCATTGTGGTGAAGGTAGGCATCCTTTGAATCGGGTGGTTCTCCTTCATATCCGCTTCATGTTGAAGTCTTTCCATAAGAGCATTTTTCCTGAGAACTGCCTCCTCTGGGCTGTTGTAAAGAGGCATCTTGTGTGGATTAGCTGAAAACTAAAATAGTCCACACGGGGAAAAAAATCAAAAATAAATCACAGAAAATATATAAAATAAAATAACTAAATCCAACTTTCTGTAATTTTGGTTAAGAGATAAAAAGGAGATAAAAAGGGGAGGAAAATGCAAGCAAGCAGGAAGCAGAGAAAAGAGCGTCCGAGTAGGCAGAGAGGCGCAGAGCAAAAAAGGTGACACGTATGCATCCTTAAATTAAAAAGTAATAAAAATAATAACAAAATATCCACAATAGTTAAATATTCAAATTCCCCAAATTAATATTAATTACCAATAAAATCTAATAATTTCAACAAACAAATTTAGCAAGAAAACTAAACACAAAACATTAACCATAATGCATACAAAGAAAATCACAAAATGTTCATTCAGGCTCCTACAGTCTCTTTCAACGGTATTAAGCTCCTACACAGTTACAAGCAAAGTGTAAGACTGGAATGACCTGGAAGTTTAAAACTTTTTTCCAGGCTTAAACTGTATAAATATGGATATAAACAGCAAGCAAAAATATTCAAAGAAGTTATTGTTGTTGGTGTGAAAGCTCAGAATTAGATGTGAGAGAGTGAAAAAAATTAACCACAAAACTTGTGACTTTATTGAAATGTGTCATGATTTTTATATGTTTTGCCCACATGCAGACAGAATACGGATGCGTAGTTTAAGATGTTTTATTAAGAGTCAGACTACAGGGATCGAATCTGATGATGGAATCTGTCGAGGTCTGAACGTCAATGCTGGAGAAACTGTGGGAAGAAAGGAGAATTGTTACGAGAGATCGAACCAGAGGGAAATCTCCAGAAGCCGAGCCGCTTACCATTCAGTTGGGCAAACCTAACCGGGGAAGTAGTGACGAGGGAACTCTGTGACCGAATGCTCACAGTGGACAGCTAGTGGTTAGTGGCTGGACGGCGGACTAATGTTAAGTCGGCGAGGGATCCGGAGCGAGCCACGGCGGGCAGGAGTGACAGATGGAGCAACCAGAGGGCGGAGGAACCAGCAGAATCCAGGGAAGGGAACCTCAGGCCTGGCTTGGTATCACCAAGTGAGTAAGAGGGGGAACGCCAGAGCAACATCTGAGCTTCAGGGATTCTTAGGAGCTGGTTCGACGAGCGAGACGTCAAGGCGGGTGAGTACTCCAAACAAAAACACGACTGGGTAAGGCTCTGGCGTCTTCCATCTGTCTGAGTCATCCTTAAGACGCCAGTGAACACTGCTCCAAACGAGCCGCAGGTGTGGGCCACGCCCCCCAGCCAACTAGAACCACCTGTGAAGCAGAGTTAGAACATTGCCCAAAACAGAGAACCCTGACACGACCCCAAACAGTCGCCTCCTGGCAACCCAGACGATCACGTGGACGGGCGTGAAGTCCAAAACTCGCTGAGCAGGTCCTCGTTGGCCACCACCGAGCCAGAGACCCATGACCGTTCCGCAGGACCGCGACCCTCCCAATCGACTAGGTACTGGTGTCCTTTACCCCGTCGACGGGCCCTGACTGTCCTGAGAGGGTGGAGGGGGTTCGGAGGGAGAGCGAAGCTCGCTCTCCAGAACAGGCTTAATCTGAGACACATGGAACGTGGGATGAACTCGGGAGTGAGGAGGCAGGCGTAGACGCACGGAGGTGGGGTTGATAATAGACTGGATCTCAGTAAACCGAGGAGCAAGTTTCTTGGCCGATGGGTTAGACAGGACGTCCCTGGAGGATAACCAAACTCTCTGACCGGGGTGATACTGAGGGGCAGGTAACCGGTGCTGGGCGGCAAATCTCTTGTTCTGCTCTGCGGTGCGTGTAAGAGCAGTGACAGTGGACCTCCAGGTATCTTGGCAGCGGCGGATGTAATCGTTGGCGTATGCAAAGGGTATACATTGTTCGTCAGTGGGTAGGAGGGGCGGTTGATATCCTAGAGAAATCTCGAATAGTGAATGTCCGGTGGCAGATGAAACATGAGAGTTTAATGCATACTCGACCCAGGGTAAAAATCTGTTCCAGCCTGAGGGGGAAGATGAGGGGAGACAGCGGAGGGTTGTTTCTAACTGTTGGTTCATCCTCTCTGTTTGACCGTTGGTTTGTGGGTGATATCCAGACGGGAGGGTGTAGCGGGCACCGAGAGCAGAACAAAAGTGCCGCCAGACATGAGAGACGAACTGGGGACCCCGGTCAGAGAGGATGTCTGTGGGTATTCCATGAAGTCTGAAAACATGACGGACGAGTAGTTGAGCAGTCTGAAAAACGTTGGGTAACTTGCAGAGAGGAATCAGATGGCAGGCCTTAGAAAATCTATCCACCACCGTGAGGATGGTGGACATGCCCTGGGATGGCGGGAGACCCGTGACAAAGTCTAGAGCGATATGTGACCAAGGACATTTAGGAACTGGGAGGGGGTTTAGTAAACCAGAAGGTGACTTATAGGAAGGCTTATTCTGAGCACAAACTGGACAGGCTAAGACATATTCGCGCACATCCTTAGTCCAAGATGGCCACCAAAAGCGACGAGAAACCTCAGACTGGGTTCTAGAAATGCCTGGATGGGCGGAAAACTTGGAGTCGTGACTCCAGCGGAGAAAATCAGGTCGAAGAGATCTGGGGACATAAATAAGACCCACGGGGCCGGTGCCAGGGTCAGGATCAAGTCTCTGAGCTTGGTTAATCCGGTCCTCTAGCTCCCAACGTAAGGCTCCCACGGTGCAAGTGGGGGGTAGTATGGGTGCTGGTTCCTTCTCCTCTTCCTGGGGTGCAAACTGTCGAGACAATGCATCGGGCTTGATGTTTCTGGAGCCAGGACGGTAGGTTATGATTAAATAAAACCTGGAGAAGAACAGGGACTAACGGGCTTGACGGGGATTCAGACATCGGGCTGACTGCAGATAAGCAAGGTTTTTATGGTCGGTCCAAATGATTATGGGCTGCTCGGATCCCTCTAACCAGTGCCGCCACTCCTCTAATGCCAACTTGATGGCGAGCAGTTCCCTATCCCCTATGTCATAATTACGCTCGGCTGGAGACAACCGGCGAGAAAAAAAGGCTCACGGGTGAAGTTTATTGTCTGAGTCTGAGTGTTGTGAGAGAACTGCACCAACGCCAGTGTCTGACGCGTCTATTTCAAGGGTGAATTGTTTAGTGGGATTGGGGTCAACCAGTATGGGAGCCTGAGAAAACTTAGTCTTAAGGTTCGGAAATGCAGCTTCAGCCTCAGGACTCCAGATAAACGGGACCTCGGTGGAAGTAAGGGCGTGCAGAGAGGAAGCTATCTGACTGTAGTTTTTGATGAATCGCCTGTAAAATTTGGCGAATCCCAAAAATCTCTGGAGCTGCTTACGGGAATCAGGGGTAGGCCATTCAACCACTGCCTTAATCTTCTCGGGATCCGACCTCACACGGCTGCCTTCTAGAATCAGGCCAAGGAATGAAACTGTGCTAAGATGGAACTCGCACTTCTCGGCCTTAACGAATAGGCGGTTCTCTAAGAGGCGTTGGAGAACGGGACGGACATGATGCTGATGCTGATCGGGGTTACTAGAATAAATCAGGATATCATCTAAGTAGACGAATACAAAGTAATTTAAGAAACCCCCGTAGGACGTCATTTACTGGAGCTTGAAAGACTGACGGAGCGTTACATAAGCCGAAAGGCATCACAAGATACTCAAAATGGCCCAGTGGGGTCTTAAAAGCGGTCTTCCACTCATCCCCCTGTCTGACCCGGACTAAATGGTAAGCATTGCGTAAGTCCAGCTTAGAAAAAATTACGGCATTCTGGACTGGTTCTAACGCAGAAGACAAAAGAGGAAGCGGGTATTTATTCTTAACTGTGATCTGATTTAACCCCCGGTAATCGATACATGCCCGCAGGGATCCATCTTTCTTCCCCACAAAGAAAAAACCCGCACCTAGAGGGGAAGAGGAAGGCCGAATTAATCCAGCCGCAAGAGACTCACCAATATATTTCTCGAGCGCCTGACGTTCAGACCTCGAGATGTTGTACAGGTGGCTGGAAGGTAGAGGAGCACCAGGTAGCAGGTCAATAGCGCAGTCATATGGGTGATGCGGAGGGAGAGAGCACGCCCGAGTCTTGCTAAAAACCAGGCGGAGATCATGATACTGTTTAGGCATGCGGGATAAATCAATCTCATCCCCCAGTTCGGGGGAAGAAGCAGGCGGATGAGAGACTGGCCGCGCTGAGAGCAAACACCGAGAGTGACAAGCGAGAGACCAAGACTCCAGCCGAGATTCGACCCAATTTAGATGTGGGTTATGAGCGGATAACCATGCCAAACCTAAGACTACGGTAGAGCGTTTTACCGGAAAAATAAAAAAACGATAGCTGTTCTCGTTGGTTACCGGATACTATTGTCTCCAGAGGTTCAGTTTGGTGGCTGATTAGGGTTAATTTTCCCCCATCTAGAGCGGACACCTGGAGTGGTGTGGAGAGCGGCACCCTCCAGATGCGGAGGTGATTAACTAAATCTGAGTCGATCAGGTTAAAATCAGAACCTGAGTTGATGAGGGCTGAGACATCAAAACTATCCTGACCGAAAACCAAAGTAACCGGCAAACAAAGACGGGACGGAGACGAGTTCGGAACTAGCTTGGGGGATGAAAAATTGCTCCGGTCCGCCACCTTCCCCACTACAGGCGACCCCATCTTTTGGCTGCACCGGACAATCTTTAACGAAATGACCCTCACCTCCACAGTAAAAGCACTGATCTTCAGAATACCGTTGTTGCCGCTCTTCATTAGTTAAATGAACACGACCAATCTGCATAGGTTCAAGAGGTGAAGGTGGTGAAACTAAACAACGCTGGGCAGTGGATCCCTGTACCGGTGGACCCACCGACCGTAAGGGTCTTTCTGTTCGTCCTTGCTTCCGGCTAGGTAGTCGGGTATCCAGCCTGATGGCTAAACCAACCATGTCCTCAAAAGAACTAGGTTACTGGAGTCGGGCTAGTTCATCTTTTAAATTATCATCTAACGCCTGGAAAAAGACTGCCTTTAACGGCTTGCCTTCCCAATCAGTGGATGCAGCAAGAGTACGAAATTCAACCGAAAAGTCAGAAACACATCTGCCCCACTGTTTTAACGAGAGCAAAGAACGGGATAATTGGACCGGGTCCAATTTGGCTAAAAACAGTCCTAAATTCAGTAACAAAATCCTTAAACGAACACCCAAACACCTGACAGTCCGGAAATCGGGCTTCAGCCCATCCCAGAGCTCTACCAGTTAAGAGCCGAAGAATAAACGAAATTTTAGACTGATCAGAGTGGTAAGTTTGGGGAGCACGGTTGAAAACAAGATTACATTGGAAGAGAAAACACCCACAATGTCCACTCTCTCCTGAGAATTTCTCAGGAGCCGGAGATGAGCTTTCAGCGAGCGGAATCTGATCGGTTTCTACAGGTGTTTGAACTGCGGGAGGCAGGACCTCCGACGCCTGAGACGCCGGCTGAGCGGAAGCGGAAGAAACGTAAGCCATCAGCTGACTGAGCTGAGCGGTGACTGTTTGGAGCTGTTCTTGTGTCGAATTTACTGCTAAACCTAATCCATTTAATTGTTCCTGTTGCGCGGCTAGCTGCCGACCGATTGTATCTGCTGGGCTTTGTTGGCCAGAGCCTTCTTCTGTCATGGTTTTTATATGTTTTGCCCACATGCAGACACAATATGGATGCGTAGTTTAAGATGTTTTATTAAGAGTCAGACTACAAAGATCGAATCTGATGATGGAATCTGTCGAGGTCTGAACGTCAATGCTGGAGAAACTGTGGGAAGAAAGGAGAATTGTTAAGAGAGATCGAACCAGAGGGAAATCTCCAGAAGCCGAGCCGCTTACCATTTAGTTGGGCAAACCTAACCGGGGAAGTAGTGACGAGGGAACTCTTGAGACCGAATGCTCACGGTGGATAGCTGGTGGTTAGCGGCTGGAGGGCGGACTGATGTTAAGTCGGCGAGGGATCCGGAGCGAGCCACGGCGGGCAGGAGTGACAGATGGAGCAACCAGAGTGCGGAGGAACCAGCAGAATCCAGGGAAGGGAACCTCAGGCCTGGCATGGTATCACCAAGTGAGTACGAGGGGGAACGCCAGAGCAACATCTGAGCTTCAGGGATTCTTAGGAGCTGGTTCGACGAGCGAGAGGTCAAGGCGGGTGAGTACTCCAAACAAAAACACGACTGGGTAAGGCTCTGGCGTCTTCCATCTGTCTGAGTCATTCTTAAGACGCCAGTGAACACTGCTCCAAACGAGCCGCAGGTGTGGGCCACGCCCCCATCCAACTAGAACCACCTGTGAGGCAGAGTTAGAACATCGACCAAAACAGAGAACCCTGACAAAGTGTAATTTTTTTATTAATTTATATGTATATGCGTAATACCATGTCTATCTTTGTTGAAGAGGTGAAAAAATATATCGGCATGAAAACAGGTATTTATTTACACATTAGTTTATACATTGTGTAAACATCAGAGCATCATGACAAGTGATTTAGCCATTATAGGCCAGAGTTTAACACTTTATGGCACTACGATGTTTTCATTCCAATACTGAAAAAAGCTTGAAAAATAACAAAAGTAAAATATTTTTTGTACAAGCATGCTTTTTATTAGTGTCATTTATTGCAAAATTGCATATTAAAATGCCCAAACAGGGTATTACACTTTCAGAAATAAAAGGATAAAATATGCGATTAATTTGCTAATAATCTCGAGTTAACTATCGACATTATGCGATTAATTGCGATAAAAAATGTAATCGTTTGACAGCCCTAGTTAGAATGTAACTTTTAGAGTTTTCTGTTTTAATGCATTAAATAATAATAATAATAATAATACTAATACTACTAATAATAATAATAATAATAATTGTCCTGCCTTTTGTTAAAAGAGCAATAAATTCATGGTGTGAATAAATTACATAAATAAATGGATTGTACTTCTATAGCGCTTTAGCTGTTCTTGACAACCTCCAAAGCGCTTTACACTACAGTCAGTCATTCACCCATTCACACACAGACGGTGGTGAGCTACGTTAGTAGCTACAGCTGCCCTGGGGCAGACTGACAGAGGCCAGGCTGCCATGCACCGGCGCCACCAAGCCCTCTGACCACCGCCAGCAGGCAATGTGGGTGAAGTGTCTTGCCAAGGATACAACGACGGAGACCGTAAGAGCGGGGGATTGAACCAACAACCCGCTAATTCCAGGAGGAACTCCCAAACCTCTGTTCCACCGGAGGTTATTTTAAATAAGATAATGAATAAGTTGAGTCTTTAAAATTAGTCCAAGGACATCCATGCAAATAACAGTTAAAAAGGTTTAGGGTTTGATATTCAATCATAGTGAGACATCTCACCTTTGTCAGATTTATACGTGAATTATGTGACATAGTGAGTGCTCTTATCTTAAAACTATCTTTGATGTATTTACTCCGGAAAAATCAATGTTCCATCAAGTAAGCTAGAAAAAAATGTTCATGTTGAAGTTAAATGTGTTCAACACACTTCCTCCTTGGAAAACATTCGTCTTTGTGAGAATTACTTTGCTCAGAAAGAACTTGAATATGTTTTGAAAGTATTTTGGGTAAAGAATATGAAAAAATGTCTCACCAATATATTTGTGCTGAAGCTAAGCTAGCTGAGTGTGGAATGTACTGGTAATATTCAAACATGGATATTGGTCAGTAATTAGTTTTTTATTCTGTATATAGTGTTCTGAAAGCAGCCCAGCTTAGCGCAGGTTCTGCTACATGTTGCTGCCACTGAGACCTGATGTCACCTCCACCGTCATCATCAGCCATGGCAGCTGTTGACGGCCCTGCCACAAGCATTTCTGATATTTTCGAACAATTGGCAGCAAGTGCTTGAAAAGCAAGTTGTTGTTTTTATTCACACATTTCCTCTGAGCCTCCTCACTTTTTCTCCATCTCAGCATCCTAAATTACATGTAAAGGTAGTTTATTTATAATGAACCAGTTCACAATAAAAGGCAACATAAAGACGTGTAAAATCAGACAGATCCATCAATCTTTCCAAGGAGGACATTGGTGACTGTAAAGAAATCAACAATATTTCTGATGAATTGTTTAATAGCAGATTTTTCTCCCTGTCTCCTCAGACTGAGTGGCTGTAACCTCTCAGAGAGAAGCTGTGAAGCTCTGTCCTCAGTTCTCAGCTCCCAGTCCTCCAGTCTCAGAGAACTGGACCTGAGTAACAACAACCTGCAGGATTCAGGAGTGAAGCTTCTCTCTGCTGGACTGGAGAGTCCAAACTGCAGACTGGAAACTCTCAGGTACAAAGTTCTCCATCCTGTTGAAACCAGATTTCTGTCCATTACCTTCTAAAAGGTTTATGGAAATGTTAGTTCACTGATAGATTTGTTAACTTTTGTCTGGCCTTTATTCCCTATGAATAGAAAACAGGCACAGATTCACCATATAGGAGTGATTCTCAAAGGTTTTTATTTTGTGACCACTTTGAAGAATGAAACATGTTTAGAACTCCTATCCCAACAAAATGTGTCAGAATTGTAACTTTTATATTTTTCTGTGTTAATGCATTAAATAATAATAATAATATATTAATAATAATTATATATTAATAATAATAATAATGATAATAATAATAGTCGAGCCTTTAGCTAGAAGAGCAATAAATTCATTCCATGAATAAATTACATAAATAATATAATAAATAAGTTCACAGTTTAAAATTAGTCCAAGTAAATCAATGCTAAAAACAGTTAAAAATGTTTAGTGTTTCATGTTTAATCAGAGTGCGACATCTACCTTTGTCAGTTTTGTAATTGGATTATGTGACATAGTGAGTGCTCTTACCTTAAAACTATCTTTGATGTATTTTCTCCGGGAAAATCAATGTTCCATCAAGTAAGCTAGAAAAAACTGTTCATGTTGATGTGTTCATGTATTCTACACGCTTCCTCCTTGGAAAACATTCGTCTTTGGGAGAATTACTTTGCTCAGAAAGAACTTGAATATGTTTTGAAAGTATTTTGGGTAAAGAATATGAAAAAATGTCTCAGCAATATATTTGTGCTGAAGCTAAGCTAGCTGAATGTGGAATGTACTGGTGATTTTCAGACATGGATATTGGTCAGTAATTAGTTTTTTATTCTGTATATAGTGTTCTGAAAGCAGCCCAGCTTAGCGCAGGTTCTGCTACATGTTGCTGCCACTGAGAGACCTGATGTCACCTCCACCGTCATCATCAGCCATGGCAGCTATTGACGGCCCTGTCACAAACATTTCTGATATTTTCGAACATTTGGCAGCAAGTGCTTGAAAAGCAAGTTGTTGTTTTTATTCACACAGTTTCTCTGAGCCTCCTCACCTTTTCTCCATCTCAGCATCCTAAATTACCCCTAAAGGTAGTTTATAATGAACCAGTTCACAATAAAAGGCAACATAAAGACGTGTAAAATCAGACAGATCCATCAATCTTTCCAAGGAGGACATTGGTGACTGTAAAGAAATCAACAATATTTCTGATGAATTGTTTAATAGCAGATTTTTCTCCCTGTCTCCTCAGACTGAGTGGCTGTAACCTCTCAGAGAGAAGCTGTGAAGCTCTGTCCTCAGTTCTCAGCTCCCAGTCCTCCAGTCTCAGAGAACTGGACCTGAGGAACAACAACCTGCAGGATTCAGGAGTGAAGCTTCTCTCTGCTGGACTGGAGAGTCCAAACTGCAGACTGGAAACTCTCAGGTACAAAGTTCTTCGTCCTGTTCAAAACAGATTTCTGTCCATTACCTGCTAAAACATGATGGAAATACAAGTTTGACATTATTCATGGTGCAATTTTGACACTATACAATACTTCTGTTCTAGAATGTGAGATATTTACACACATATTTAACAATCTATACAGTAAAATATATTATATCTGCAATGTACATAACACTACTGTATATTGTATATATTTTTATTATCTGACATTTTGATATTTGCGCACTGGTTGGAGCTGGCTTTAATCTCGTTGTACATGTGTGGAACATGATGTACAATCACAATAATAAACATTCTGATTCTGTTATTGTCATGATTGGTTCCAGTTTACGAACCCACATGCATGAACACAATCAGGAGACGCGTATGCAAACAATAATAAAGTTTATTGAACAGAGGGGACAGGGTTGGGGAGAAAGCACGGAGCAGGAGTCAGGAAGGGGAACCAGTTCAGCCACTGTCAACGAGAGGAAGCGTTTAGATTCAATGAATCCAGGGAGGTGGATGAACATATAAATATATCTATAGATATGTAAAGGGGGAAAAAGGCTTACTAGGAGCATATGGAGGTCCTCTTGGAAGTAGCGGCAGACCCAGGGCGGCGTGGGGAGGTAGTGAACCGTTGGAGGGCGGACAGGTAAGACAGGCTGAATGGGGAGCGAGCTGGCGGCTGGTCATGATCCGAAACAAACGATCCACAAAACTTTTCTCTCGAGAAAACTCCAGAGGAATCCAGGTAGACCTGACGAGAAGGGACAAACACAGGAGGCGTTTATCTCGGGAAGATGTGCAGAGGCCCTTACTCTGGAACGATAGTTACCAAGGTAAACAAACACTCAGGCAAGGAAGTTCTTCTTCTTCTTCTTTCCTTTTGTTGGCGGATTGCAAACAACTTATAGGTGCATACCGCCACCTACTGTACATGAGTGTGTAACTCTGTGGCTCAACCTACTATATTCTATTTTTTAATTTTGTGTTATGTAAAAATAAAAACAATGCTTTATTAATTACCATATTTTCCTCTATATCTCCATCTCGCCCTAATATTCCTTTAATACTCCATTCTCTCCCATTTTCCATAATTACTTTCCTCATCCTCTCTCTTTCCGTTGCATATTTAATGCATTTCATCAGAACATGATCCACATTTTCTTTTGCTCCACAACCCTCACATATATCATCATTTCTCTTCCCTAATATATATAAAAACTCATTCAGATATGTGTGTCCAGTTCTTAATCTAGTAAAAATGATCTCTTCCCTTCTGCTTCTTTCTCCATAATTTTTAATTATTACAGATTTTTAAATCCTATATAATCTTCTTCCTTTCTCATCTTCATCCCATATTTTTTGCCACATTTCTGTTTCTTTCTTTTTAATTATTGATTTCCCTTCCCCTTTCCCAAATGTAATCTCAACTACATTCTGCTTTACTAAAGCCTTTTTAGCTAGCTTGTCTGCTTTTTCATTTCCTATCACCCCTTCATGTGCCGGTACCCAACAGAACTTAACATCTATTCCATATCTAAATAACCTAAATAAACTCTGATAAATTTCTAAAACAAGGTCTTTCCTATTATTTCCTCCTGAGTGAATACTTTCTATTGCAGCTTTTGAATCTGTACAAATTACCACTCTGTCCGGTCTAACCTCCTCCACCCACTGTAAACTAAAAATAATTGCAACCATTTCTGCTGTATATATCGATAACAGGTCTGTTAATCTTTCACATTTACATATATTAAACTCTGGAATGTATATCCCTATTCCCACATTTCCCTTTGAATTTTTTGAACCATCTGTGTATATTTTTAAATAACTATAATACCATTGTCTAATATATATGCTAGTTTTAACCCCAACTTCATTATGTTTCCATTCTCTTTTCATTTGATGTATTTTAAGATCAACTTTGGTTTCTGGAAACAACCATGGTGGCACAGCACTAATTGGATTATTTTTTGCAAATGTCTTATTATCTAACTCATATATTTTTGCCCATTTATTCACATTCCAGCCAAAACCCTTTCTTGTAAATTTGGAATATTCCCAACAGTTCTTTATAATGCTTGTTGCTAAATTTTCTTGACTACTACTTTTAACTCTGATCCAGTATGAAAGTGATATTTTGACCCGTCTCATTTCCAAAGGAGTTTCTCCAGCCTCTACCAAAAGAGCATTAATAGGGGTAGTCTTAGTTCCTCCAGTAACTATTCGTAATGCCCTATATTGTAATTTGTCTACTATTTGTAATGATGATTTAGCTGCTGCTCCATATACCATACATCCATAATCTATTGCTGATCTCATAAGTGCCCTGTAAATATTCAATAGTGACTGCTTATCAGCCCCCCAATCATTCCCAGCCACGGCTTTCATGAGATTTATTACTTTCTTACATTTTGTTTCTAAATGTTTAATATGTATTTTCCAAGTATATGAACTATCTAACCATAATCCTAAATATTTGAATTCTGCTACTCTTTTTATAGGTTGATCATATAATTTTATTTCTCCTATATCAATATTTCTTTTATTACTGAAAATCATATAACAAGATTTACTCACTGACAATTTAAATCCCCATTCATATGACCATTTTTCTATTTTATTTACAACTCTCTTTATATTTTTTACTATGTGCGAAACATTCCTTCCCCTCATCCATATGGCTCCATCATCTGCATATAGTGCTGATTTAATGCATTTATCTATATTTAAGAATATATCATTAATCATAATATTAAAAAGTAAAGGACTAATTACACTCCCTTGAGGAGTGCCGTTTTCTACTTTAAAATCTCTTGAATAATTATCACCAACTTTAACTCTAATTTTCCTATCTGCAAAGAAACTTGCTATCCAATTATACATTCTTCCACCTATTCCCATATTTCCCAACTTAATCAGTAAACCTTCCCTCCACATTGAATCATATGCTTTTTCTATATCAAAGAATACTGCTATTATCAATTCCTTCATTTTTAATCCTTTTTCTATATCATTAGTAATTCTCACTAGTGCATCCATTGTAGACCTTCCTGTTCTAAATCCACATTGATAATTACTGAATATCTGCCTCTGCTCTAAAATAAACCCTAATCTCTTAACTAATATTTTCTCCATCCACTTACATAAGTGAGATGTCAATGCTATTGGTCTATAATTATTTGGGTCTGAAGTATCTTTTCCTGGTTTATTAAATGGGAGGATTATTGCAATTTTCCATTTCTTTGGAACTTCACCTTCTCTCCAAATTTTATTAAAAAGTCGTAGAATTAATTTTAACGTTGCTTCCGGTAATCTTCTAAACATTGCATAGCATAAATTATCCTCCCCTGGAGCTGAATATCCAGTATCTTTAATAACTGTTTTTATTTCATTCATGCTTATTTCTTCATCTAATGCTGATACAGATCTATCTTTCTTTTTGTATATATCATTAAATTCTTTGAGTTTTTGTTCTTTTTGATTCCTATGTATATTTCCTAAGTGCTCCCCACTATGCACTGCTGCAAATGCCTCACCCAAAATGTCTGCCTTATCTTTATTTAACACCACAATTTCTTGACCACTAACCAGTGCTGGAATTCTAACTTGATTTCTTTTCCCACCCATTTTCTTAAACATTGACCAAACATTTTGTAGTTTAACTTCTGCTCCTATAGATGAACAATAATTTCTCCATGTTTCCTTCTTAGCCTCTTTAATTATTTTACGAGCCTCTGCCCTTTTCTTCTTATATTTAATAAGATTTTCTCCTGTCAAATTTTTCTGTAGAGTTTTAAAAGCTTTATTTCGTTCTTTAATCACTCTGCTACAATCCTTATTCCACCATGGCACAATTTTTGTTTTTCCTTTAATAATTGCTTTTGGAATACTTATTTCTGCAGCATTTAGTATATGATCCGTTACCTGTTTAGTGCACTCATCTATATTTCCTTTTAATGTCACTAAATGACTAGTTTGCTCACATACTGTTCTAAACATTTGCCATTTTGCTTTACTAAAGCACCATCTTGTGATTTTAATTTCATCTTGTCTAAATAAATTATCTTTAATAATTGTGCTAACAGGGAAATGATCACTTCCTATTGTAGACTCTCCCCTCACACCCCATTCACAAGAACTTACTATTGAACTGGATACTAATGTTAGATCAAGACATGACATAGTTCCTTTATGTATATCAATTCTTGTTCCCTGTCCATTATTAAGACACACCAGTGACCTTTCATCCATCATTTCCTCTACTATTTTACCATTATTGTCCGTCTGTCTGCTTCCCCATAGGCTATTATGTGCATTGAAATCCCCACACCAAACTTCTCTTCTTGTTATTGATCCTAAAATGTTATTAAACACCTCACTCTCTAACCTTTTACATGGATTATAATAGTTGAGAATCCTAATATTACCAATTTTTTCTAAATTATATAATTCTACACTTACACATTCATACTGACCAGGTACTTGATATTCTTTAAATGCCAATCCATCTTTAATGAAAGTTGCACAACCTCCTCCGTTACTATTGTTACTCCTATCTCTTCTGACTGAACTGTACCCTGGAATTTTATAATCTAAAGATGGTTTTAGCCAAGTTTCCTGTATACAAATAACATCTGGAACTGTTTCTAATTTGTGTACATATTTTTTAAGTTCTTGACCATTTACTATAAGACTTCTAGCATTCCATTGTAGAATATGAATTACCATTTTTTTTTTTATTCCTTTTCTTGATCATTTCCAGCTAAACTCAGAAGTTTATGAATTTGATCTGCTTGAATCTCTTTCATGTCCAGAAACCTTCCTGCTGCTTCTACAATCGTTTTGATTTTATCACTTTTCTTTTTCATTTGCACTGTAACATTAATAATGTGACAAATAAATGCCACAAAATTATCTTTTTTCACCATCATTGTATTCTCATCAACATTACATTTGTGCTTACATACATTACGTTCAGCTGTTGAACTAACAATGATTTGCTTCTGTTTTCTTTGTGAATCATTATTTTCCTGATTTAAATCTCCTTGATTAAGTTCTTTATTTCCCAAGTTATTTGTACTTTCTTTTCTAACTTTCCTTAATGCCTCAGCATACGAAACCTTCTCTGTTATTTTTATTCTTTGTGCTTGCCTTGCTTCTCTTTGTACTATACACCCTCCATATGCTGCACTATGTTCTCCTCCACAATTACAACATTTCATTTTAGCGTCTTTATCACACTTTCCATACTCATGCGACCCTCCACATCTTGCACACCTCATTTTCCCTTTGCACTCCTTTGCTACATGACCCATTCTCTGACAAACAAAACACCTTATTGGATTTGGAATGTATTCTCTCACCCTGTAATTTATGTATCCTATCTGTACCGATTCCGGCACAACATCCTCAAACATCAATATTATTGCCATTGTGTCTTTAACTACTCCGTCTCTTTTGTGTTTTATCCTTGTTACTTCCATAACTTTGCCTCCTTTTATTTCTTGTTTGATTTCTTCAACTGTCATGTCTAGTGGAACTCCTGTAATCACTCCTCTTAATCTTGCAGCTGCACCAGGGATGAATGTTTTGACTCTTTCACCTACCAAGGTTGTCATTTTGAGAATCTGTTCTTGTTGTTTTTTGCTAGTAGCAAAAATTAATATCTTTCGGTTATACATTATCCTGGCTGACTTGATTTGTCCAATTTCTTTCTCTATTGCTTTTGTTAGTTTTATCGGATGAAGATGTCCTCCCTCTTGTTTAAACTCTACTGTGACTTTCCACTCCTCTTCCCCATTTCCTCTCTCTCCCTGTACTTGTTTTTCCTGACTTTTTATTGTTTTTGTCTTTTTACTTCTTTCCTCTCTAACCTCACTCCCATCTGACCAACTTCTATCTCTTTCCTGTCTTTGTCTTATTTCTCTCTTTCTCCTAGACGACCTAGACATCATCCATTCCATTTCTTCTCCACTATTTCCACCTGATGTAGAAGCCATAAAGTTACATTCAATGTACAGTTTATGCAATCCGCCAGAAATAATCAACTCCTACCGACTTTCACTCTGCTCACAATCTTCCTCTCCCAGCCAACTCCTCCGCCTCCCCTTACTCAACTCCCGGCGACGAGAACAGAATGAGGTGAGTCTTATAAAGAGGAGAACACAGGTGGCAACAGATCAGGGGTAATTGCTGCCTGACAGGTGACGGGAATGAAGACTAATTAGTGACTTTGTAAAGTGCCTTGAGATGACATGTTTCATGATTTGGCGCTATATAAATAAAATTGAATTGAATTGAATTGAATTAATTAGTGTCCAGAGGTGTGACTAAAGCTGAGCAAGGGAGAGCTAAGTGAACTACAAAATAACAAAGAAGCCAGACAAAACTTAAACCATGACAATAATTAAGGTCAAAATTGAAGTTTAAATCTTTATTTTGGGATCATATATTCGTAAATTTAACTTCAGTGCCTCTCTGGTAATTAATCTGACTGCATGTCTCTGATCCACAAACTGGATCAACAAGTGAGAAACTAAGAGGAAACTAAGCGCCCTCCCTTTCCTCAGAACTGATCTGGATCTAACAGAACCAGTTTAACAGGATCTGAAGCAGCCAAACAGCAGAGTCTCCCTCACAGTTTCCACCACCAGCAGCTGATCCCAGTTCAAGGCTAAGAAAACAAATTAGTCCAATGATTCTATTTGTGAACTGAGAATGTTGAGTCGGGTATACTGAAGATGTAACATTAAATACATTACTTACAGTTTTACTTTAATAATGATTTTAAAGTTTAAGGTGTTTCACTTTTAGCTTCAGCAGTATTGAGACTGGTTCAGTTTTAATCCATTAAATCAGACCTCTGCAGTTCTAGTGCTGCAAGTGTCTCTGTGGATCACTTAATATATTAAACTATTAAACACTGTAATCTTTTTGGTCTGTTCCACCATGTAAAAACACTCACGATTCTGATCCCTCTGACAAGTTTAAACTAGAACTTCCACCACACACAACTCCTCCTCCCACCGCCGCTCTGGGTGTGTCTGTTAGAGCTACTGGTTTTAGGAAGTAAAGAGACAGTGAAGTGTTCAGGAGAGGATTATCTGCTGGGAGCCTTAGCTCCTCCAGGATTTGAAATGTTCTCTAAGGTGGTTCTGGTTGCTCTCTGATGGAAATATGAAGATCCTGCTGCTGTTTGGGTTCCTCCTGCACGGTAAGATCAACTCTCTGCTCTCATTTTCACTTCAGCTTCTCTGTATTTCTTTCTGCTTCCTCTCTGGAAGCTGCTCAGCTCAACCACAGGAGAGGTTCTGGAGGTTCAGAGCAGCAGGTTTTCACCTGTGGGACCATTTCTGCTTTTTATCCAATCGACCTCATTTGATTTATGTCATTTTCTGGATCAACATGTCAGGTTTTGGTTCCAGTTACTCATCGCTCACCAGTCCTTCCCGCAGGTCTACTCTGTGGTTTTCTAGGTTCATGGTTTGGTTCTGATGTCGGAGGCATTTATGGTTGCTATACTGAACTTGGACTACAGGGAAAGCTTCCTCTATTGAGAGGCCCAACGTTAACAAGCTAAGCGGCTCCACCTCTCTGCTTCTGCCTCACTAAACACAGTTAAGCAGACAGAGAGGAACTGTCTTATTTTATCCAGATATTTATCTGGTGGATTACTCCTTAACAATATCCATGACAATTTTGCATGTACAGTTATAGAAACATTATTTGTATTTTTTTTCTTTTATTCATATTTAATCTATGATGTATTCTTTTTTTCTATCGTTTCACATTTCCTGCATATTTCTTTTAAGTGGCACTGTTGCAAACAAGAAATGGGGGGGGGGGGGGGGGGGGGGGGGGGGGGGAGCCTGCGGCTAAAGCAATGCCCAGGAGACTTTTCCCTCTTCCAGGCCTTTCTAGACATGGCCAGGCACAAAAGCAGGAGAAGATAATCTGAGTAGGGTGGGCAAGTGAAACTGCTCTTAAAGAGAGATCGGCAAAAAATTACAAAAAATGTGGGTCACTGGTAAAACAGGCCTTTAAATCCAGTAATGCTACCTTAGGCCGCACGCTATACACTGTAAAAAAAAAAGAAATAAAGGATTGATTGCAGGTGGGCAATCTGTCTTTCTGTGCATGTCTCTGTCTAAGGTGTGATTGGAAGGTGATCTATATATGGGAGTACTGATGTCCTTTTATTGTAAAAAGCTGTGGTACACTTCTTGGGTCGAAGGACATAATATTAAAGTATAGTTGGCTGTTGCACTGAAACAAGGTCCTTAAATAAGTTAATTAAATATATAACATATATTACATGGTATCAGAAGTACAAACTGGAGAGACATGGTGAGATTCAAACCTATGCTGTAAGGGAATCTGGTGGACAACTAGAAAACATGGTTTCAGTGATATGACTTATATGCTATAGACCAGGGGTGTCCAGCTCCAGTCCTGGAGGGCCGGTGTCCTGAAACTTTTAGAGGTTCTCTGGTCCATCACGCCTGAATCTAATGGAACAATCAGCTCCTCAGTCTGCAGTCAGGTTCTCCAGAGTCCTGATAATTACCGGATTATTTGACTCAGGCGTGTCGGACCAGGGACACATCTAAAAGTTGCAGGACACCGGCCTTTGAGGACTGGACTTTGACACCTGTGCCATAGACAATGTTGTGACAGAAAAATCCAAAGTGCAATGCAGGACATTTTTGCATGATGAAACGATAAAAAAGATAAAAGCTAAAATCCACTGAAGCAAAAATTCCAAGATTTTTTGTGATCCCAGGATAAATTTCCTATACATCAGAGACATTTTCTTCACATGTGCACCATCAGAAACAATAGATGCCTATGTGAAAAAACAAGGGAAAAGGATGTGTGAGTTTGGAGACATGTGATCCAGTGATACATGACAGAATCTGTGGATCTGTGGAATATGTGATAATGAAATAAGAGCCAGATTCCTTACAGAAGCTGATTTCATACTGACCAAAGATCTGTCTCTGATGCCAGTGAACTGACCTCCACGCAAATGAACGTCATGCATGCAGAAGCCAAGGCACAGAATCTTAGCACGTCAAGAGCTAATTTAAAATGGTGGTACACAAAAAAATTGTCACTGGGAAGAAAAATTACTGTGACAGGAGATGAAAAAGTGCCTAGACTATGGTCAATCATACAAGTGTGGAAAGAAAAATAATTTTCCAAAGATGTGCAGGACAAGCAGCCAAAAGAAAACTCTAAAGATGGATCCAGTAGAACAAAGTAAAGAATGTGAGGAAGACATTTTTATTGGAACTATCAATGTAAAGGAAGTTGATGCATTCGGAAAAGCACAGAGTGACAAGGAGATATGGACTAAGGAACTAATAATAATAAGTTGAGGCTCAAATATACACAGTAACTGAATGTAACGTAATCTCAGCCAAAACAACGCAGACCTTGAAAATAGAGTAAAGCTGAAAGCCTCCAATTACAAGGTAATGGTTTATTCAAGCCACAAGATGAAGAAATAAATCGCTAACATGTCACTATAAGGGTAGAAAATACAAGTTTGACTTTAAAAAGAATAAAGGAGGATGCTCCAGCCATTCTTGGAAGAGAAACATGCACAAAATCAAAAATGGTGAAAAGTTTCTACACTATGAAGAAATCTGAGGTCATAGCAAAACAATATGAACAGCTATTTACAGGACTTGGATGCTTGCCAGGCTAACACAACATAAAGTCGGACTTGGATGTGAAAACTGAGATTTATGCACCAAGAAGGATCTCAAATGATCACAGGAACAGAGTCATTCAGCAGCTTTAAACGATGGAGCAACAGCGATTATCACAAAGGAGTCAGAACTTACTCAGTGGGCACAAAAGTCTAGCATGTTTTTTTTTCTGTGTTGGATGCAAACCATGGATTTTGTCAATAAAGCTGGACCGAGAAAGCTCTAGAATATACCTACAGCCAGGTATCGCTTCAAGCACCTTCCTTTTGGCATCTCATTTGCCAGCAAGGTGTTTCAGAGAGCAGTGGCCCGGATGACTGAGGGATTCAATTCAATTCGATTAAATTTTATTAATAGAGCGCCAATTCATTAAACATGTCATCTCAAGGCACTTTACAAAGTCAAGTTCAATCATATTATACAAATTGGGTCAGATTATACAGATTGGTCAAAAAGGTCCTATATAAGGAAACCAGTTGATTGCATCAAAGTCCCAACAAGCAGCATTCACTCCTGGAGAAGCGTAGAGCCACAGGAAGAGTCATCTGCATTGTACATGGCTTTGCTGCAATCCCTCATACTGAGCAAGCATGAAGCGACAGTGGGAAGAAAAACTCCCCATTAACGGGAAAAAAAACCTCCGGCAGAACCGGGCTCAGTATGAACGGTCATCTGCCTCGACCGACTGGGGTTACAGAAGACAGAGCAGAGACACAACAAGACAGACAAAAAAGCACAGAAGCACACATTGATCTAGTAATCTGTTCTACATTAGATGGTAGTAGCGGGTGAGCCGTCTTCTCTGGATGATGTCACAGTTAACAGAACGCCAGACCAGGTGTACCTACTATGAAGATAAAAGAGAGAGAACAGAAAGTTAAAGCAGAAATGACAACACATAATGCATAATTGAAGAACAGTAGTAATCTATAGAGTGAGAAAATTAGATCCTGATGTCCTCCAGTAGCCTAAGCCTATAGCAGCATAACTATAGAGGTAGCTCAGGGTAACATGAGCCACTCTAACTATAAGTTTAGTTAAAAAGGAAAGTTTTAAGCCTAGTCTTAAAAGTAGACAGGGTGTCTGCCTCACGGACCAAAACTGGGAGTTGGTTCCACAGGAGAGGAGCCTGATAGCTAAAGGATCTGCCTCCCATTCTACTTTTAGAGACTCTAGGAACCACCAGCAGACCTGCAGTCTGAGAGCGAAGTGCTCTGTTAGGAACATACGGGGTAATCAGAGCTCTGATATATGATGGAGCTTGATTATTAAGGGCTTTATACGTTATAAGGAGAATTTTAAATTCTATTCTTGATTTAACAGGAAGCCGATGAAGGGAAGCTAAAATTGGAGACATATGATCCCTCTTGTTGATTTTCATCAGAACTCTTGCTGCAGCATTTTGAATCAGCTGAAGGCTTTGAACTGCATTTTGTGGACTTCCTGATAGTAAAGAATTACAATAGTCCAGCCTTGAAGTAACAAATGCATGGACCAGTTTTTCAGCATCACCCCTGGACAGAATGTTTCTAATTTTGGCGATATTCCGGAGGTGAAAAAAGGAAACTCTGGAAACCTGTTTAATATTGGATTTAAATGACATGTCTTGGTCAGAAATAACACCAAGATTTTTTACTTTATTACCAGAGGCCAAGTTAATGCCATCCAGATTAAATGATTGATTAAGAAGTTTATTTTTTGAGGACTCTGGCCCAAAGATTACAACTTCTGTCTTGTCAGAATTTAAGTGCAGGACATTTAAAGTCATCCAGCTTTTGATGTCATCAAGACATGCCTGCACAAAATCAAACATGGGGTTCAAAGGTTTTACACAATGGTGTGGTTGCCATCATAGAAGATCTGCTGGTTTGAGGTGACTTTCTTGAACAACTCGATATATGAACAGTACAGCTGCTACAAAGAGCAGAAGAAGATGGACCTAAAAAGTGGATCAGACAGCTGCAGCTGATCCAGAACGCTGCTGCCCGCGTCCTCACTAAGACTAAGAAAGTAGAGCACATCACCCCAGTTCTAAAGTCCTTCCATGGCTCCCTGTATCTCAGAGAATAGACTTTAAAATACTTCTGTTAGTCTATAAATCCCTGAATTAGCACCTAAATCCATCACAGACTTGTTATCAGGGCATCAACCCTCCAGACCACTAAGGTCTTCTGGCTCCAGCCTACTCTGCATACCTAGAACCAGAACTAAACAAGGAGAAGCAGCATTTAGTTCCTATGCTCCACTTATCTGGAACAAACTTCCAGAAAATTGTAAAGGTACGGAAAGCCTGAGTTCCTTTAAATCAAGATTAAAAACATTTGTTTAGGATTGCCTTCAACTGTTCTAGTTAACTGAATCACCACTTCTTTGTTCTAATTTCTATCTACATTCCTACTTGCTTTTATTCTGTTTTAATTTGCTATATTTTAATCATGTAAAGCACTTTGCATTGCCCCTGTACTGAATTGTGCTATATAAATAAATTTGCCTTGCCTTGCCTTGCCTTGACAGCGAATCAACAAAGCCAATTTTATTGGTCATATGCTCAATGCTGACAGGCTATGGCCTGATGAGCAAAGGATTCAAGCCATAGTACAGATGCTGCCACCTGAAGACAGACACATTCATGATGTTTATGATCAGGTTCAGTACTTGGCCATTGGCTGAGGTGCTGCTCAGCTCTCACATTTGTTACGGGGAGTGTGGTGAGGTTATTCAGACTTATTTCCAAACAAATACAAGAAGTGACAACAGAGCAAACGAGAGCGAGCAGGAAGCAGCGGTATTAATTTCTGTTGGCGCTGAACATCAGCTCTGAAGTCAACACAGGAGTCAACATTCAGCTAGTGGGTTAGCTACGGTAGCACAAGGAACAGAACTTAGCAGTAAAATGGAGCCAAACTGAAGAAACTTGGGTTGCAGACAGAAGAAACTCTGCTTGGTTCTGGTCATTGTGCTCTGTAGCTGCTGTGGTTACCTCTGCTAGTATGAATGTTTACTTCAGTCAGTGTTCAGCCTGACATCAGTGCTGATTTATCACAGTGCTATGCTTATGCTTGACCTTTGAGTGCCCGGAATGGACACAACCATTCATTGATGTCAGGGTCAGCAGATTCTACACAATTCAAAATAAATGTACTAATAAAATGAGTACAAGGATTTGACATTTTATTAAAATGTGGATGTCTTTAGTTTTCAGCCACACAATGACAACTATTTTGATATACAGTATTTTGTTATAAATTAGTCCCGCCAAATATTTTGCTTTACAATTTAACTTTATATTAGCCTTTTCATTCATATTGTTTAATCTAGTTTTTAGGTCTGGTGTATGCTGTCTACATGTTTTTGCTACTTAATGCCTGACATTCCCCATTGTGGGACAATAAAGGTATTTCTATTATGCTTTAATGCTGCCATAAAAACCTCCTCAAACAACTGCGTAACAACAACTCTAGACAAAGGGAGAGCCCAACTGAACACACTTCTTGAAAAACTCTGGAACAGGAACTTCAAGGGAGTCCACTGGAGGTGGAGGAGAACTTGTGGAGCATGGATTGATCAAATGGCACATGGATTGCACAGCGGGTCACTGGTGGCATTAAATTAACCAACATTTCACCAGTTTAAGTTCCAGTGCCAGGAGGTGGGACACACTTGACTTCTCAATTAAGGGTGGTGTAGTGGCGATTGTTTGTCGAACCAAACTTCCAGTAAAAGTTCCTCAAAACACTAAGAGGCACTGGGGTCCAGTTTATGTACGCAGGCAAAAGAAGCTGTAATGTCCAAATTTGTTGATTGTTCAGGAAGGTTTTTTTTTTTTTCTTTTCAGCCACAATTACAGACTTCAAACTTTCCTTTGTTCTCATTCTGTCCATCATACTCTGCTCTCTTGCTCTGGTAAAAACCATAGGCCCCAAACCCAAATGCCTTGCTGGTCCCTTACCAGGTAAGGGACCAGCAAGTCCATAATTTTATAAAAAAATGGACTGACCCACATAACTTCCTGTCTAACTCAAAGAATGAATAAGAAAAATAATAAGACAAAAAATTAAATAAAATCAACAATCATTAACCTGCAAATAAATACTGTAAATAATACAAAAAATATACATTTAAGAATTAACTAACAAAAATTCAAATGAATAAAGAAATCAAGAATAAATAGCTCCAACAGGTGGGTTTAATGAGATGGTGGATTGTCCTATTGACCACTGGAAAAAGGAGACTGGAGAAAGGCTTTGGCCCCTAAGTAGGTATAAACAATGGATGAGGTGGAAAAGCAGAAATAACATGTCCTCCTTTGTTTTAGTACATGTTGTTCATTATTTTTTACATAAATCTTCAACCATATGCTTGTCGAGCCTGATATGTGGCAAGATTTTATCATCTTTGCTATCTCTGCTTCGATCCTCAATGTTTACCCTTATTTAACTGACTTTTAACAGACCAGTTTTAGTTTCACATATTACATAAATGGTGCTCAATACTATCAGATCTTTGAGTTTAGTAAAACTGACTTTTTAAACAGATTTAGTCTTTGTAAGGTGGGAGCTGAAGTCTTTGGTGGTCAGTTAATATAAGGCAGATTGTCCACTGTATATATTTTCAGCACACTAACTGAAAGCTTTTTTTGTCTCCTCAGTTCCCCAGCATGCCCGAGCTGGAGTGGTGGAGGCTATTGAGGGAATGGAGTCTGTCTTCCTGCCCTGCAGTTACTCTAGACATGTCCCTGAAGAGCCCTTACTTATATGGACCAGTGGTGATTTCATTCCCAACTCTGTCCACCTACGAAGAGGAGAACAGGATGATCTGAAAGATCAAAACCAGCATTTTAGAGGACGGACCTCAATGGAACCGGATGCTCTTGACACCAGAGACTTCAGGCTGACTCTGAAAAAACCTAATATATCTGACAATGGAAACTACACCTGTAGCTTCTTTGATGGAAGAGAAGAGATCATCATGACCACCATTCATCTGAAGGTCAAAGGTTAGATAAACAACTAACATCAGATTTTAAAGTTCTGTGCTGTAAATTACGGAGCCCCTCTGGTGACAGATTTTTTATTTTATTTTTTGAAGATAATAAGTTGTGGCCACAAGTTATTTATGAGAGAACTCCGTTATGATGGTGTAGCATACATTCACGGAATATAGAGAACATAGACTTGATTTAATTTTATTTCAACCTTGGAATGAACTATAATGATATCCTGCGACCTCTTGCAATTAAACACAGAGTGGTAATAAGCAAAGCTCTGGTCTTACAGGCATTGACCGTGTGACACGCGCATTTCACTGACTTCACCTGCTCACGTGTAACAGGGCTCTAAGCTCCGCTTTCTGCACAGCTGTTTAAGCTTGTTTCGCAGCTTGTGGCCATCAATAATTATTCCTGCTGCAGTTCATGTTAACAGAGCAGCAGGAAGTGCGATCAGAGTTATAAATAATTTTGGTCTTAACCAGTGGTGACAGTAAGCCGGTGTTGTGCGCAATTCTGTTCCCCCATGGAAATCTGTTTCCCCTATGTCGGGAGCGCGCATTGCAGCGAGGGAGGCTGGGCTGAACACTGTCACGTGACGTCCGATAGATTTCTCGGTTAAAACCAAAAATTAAAAAAAAAAAACTCAAGTCAAGGTTTTAAAATTTACTTTAATCGGTAGCTGTTTCCAAATTTATAAAATACACACCACAAAGTAATAAAGCAGGCTCTTCCTACGCTGATTTTTAGAAGAAGTGGCGAGTTAACCCAGCGGACTTGCTAGTCCTTCAATCAATAATGCAAATGTGCATCACGTGATTTTTTACTGTTTAGAAAATGTTTAAAGACCGACACAGGGGAAACAGATTTCCATGGGGGAACAGAATTGCGCACAACACCGCAGTGGCGGTTCTAGACCAAATTTAGCAGGGGGGCCAGGGTGGGGCCAGTGTTTTTTCACAGGGGCACAGAACAAAAGATTGGGGGGGAAAAAAAACTTAACATGTCAACATTTCATCGTTTAATATATTAAGTAAGCCAAAGAGCCAATTGTGGCTCTGGAACTGCAGGTTGCAGACCCCTGATCTTTTATCAATACAGCGGGAACTTAACGTGAAACAGCTTAATTTTATTTATTTTATTTTTTTTTTTAACATTTCTTTCTTAATTATTTTGTTATTTTATTATTGGGTAAAAACATAAACAAAAAAATACAACTGATCCAGATGACCAGTCAGTCACGGTATCTTTGTCAGCATTTAATATTGTAAGAAATTTAATATCATGTTTTTAATACAGGGGCCATAAGGGGCCAGGAACAGTTCTACAGGGGCACAGGCCCCTGTTGGCCCCTGTCTAGAACCGCCCCTGCAACACCGGTACCGTTCGGTACCGCACACACAGGAAGGGAAGTAGGGAGAGCGGCAGTGATTTATTCGGCTCATTCAGAACCAGTCATGGCTGCACGCTGGATCAGAACACAGTTCTGCTAACCAGATCCAGCCTAAAAAGCCTCTTATTCTGTGTCAGGGTGCTGTGGGAGTGCCTGGGCTGGGCGCTGCCTTTTTTCCTCTCCCTTCTCTACAGGTGACAGTAGGTGACTGCGGTCTAGGTGAGGCGCCGCTTGCAGGTGATCTGTGTTCCGTCGTCAGCGGGGACGGTTCTTAAATAGGTTGCTGTCAACACCTCATCGCCAAATTGTCAGCCTTAGGTGGTAGGACTCAGTAGGCCAGCGTCTTTCTACGCCTTGGAAAGTGCCTAATTTATGTTTCCCAGGTGGAACCGGCCTCGGATCCCGCTCCGAAGAACGTATTTCTTTGGCTGAGCCGGCCAGCTCTCGGCCCGCTCAGCTGCTTAGGAAAAAAACCTCAAAAAGTCCCTGATCATCCTGGCAAGTCTCGGGGTCTACAGAGCGCAGATCAGCTGACAGCCTCCCTGCCGCCCCCGCTGCACGAGTGACCGGACCCTGCCCCCCCCCTCCCCCTCCTCAGACTCTGCCATCTGTCAGCCACCGCACCCTCGCCGATCACCAGAATCCACCTAGAACCCACGACTCCGCTTGGCAGCCTCCACCCCTGCTGCAGGCAACAACAGCTTCTCAGGCTTTGGTGGCCCGCAGCAGCCGATCACTCCCCCGGCCAATCAATCATATCACCGCGATTACCACCTTGTTGGCAGAAGTGGCTACTAGCTGCTGTGTGTAGCCTACACATAGCAGCTAGACCCGTTATCCAGAAGATAGATTTCGGCATCAGAAACAGGACTCCACACTTTGGTTGCGTTTGTGCTCTGAGAGAGGAGGGGCGGGGCATACCCGACCCACCTGAACTCTGCTTTTTATTAACCACACCACGTGACAAAACCAATTCATTACTTCCTTTTACAAATCTGTGAAATAAAAACATAAATCAGAGCATAAACCTTAACACACCTCCCGCTGTTACCAGACGTCCAGAGGACTCACAACACGTCTTGAGCTTTATATTTAATAAACTTGTTAAAAACTCGGATCTCTGCCTCCTCAGTGTATTCTGCATGTGGGTCAAAAGAGTCGGTACCATGACATTCTGTTTATAAGTTTCATTCTAATAAACAGGCACGCTGCCTTGCGCTTGAATTCAGGTGCGCAGTATGTTGTATGTAATTTAGGTGCGCACTTTTAAGGGTAATTTTAAGGAACTTGTAACAGCGGGGCTTCAGCTCAGACTCATTCATCCTGTTCCCTCTAAAGGAGCCCTTTACACTATTTATTTATGCATTTTTCCCACCGTGCAGCGCACCAGTCGGGGGAAATCACCGCCTCAATCTGGTATCATTAAGTATAAATTATGCTGATACCAGACAATTCCAAAAAGTATTTTTTCCACTGTTGGGGAAAAGGGAGGATGTACAGTTAATCATCACATCCCTGGATCCACTCGTGTCCGCTGAATATCTAAAGGCTAAACCGAAGGCAGTATTTATCTTATCTATCTCTTGGACACGCGTTACTAATGCGTGGCCACGACTTAACATCTTTTAAAAAAAAAGGATTCTGCCCATGTCACCAGAGGGACATGGGCAGAAAAGTGAGCTCATGGGATGCTGCAGTAGACTTCTAATATATTATTGTCTGGTCTGGAACTTAAAGGTATACTATGCAACCGGGGTTGATTTTCCAGCGAGGCTCCCCCCAGAGGGCGAAAGTAAAAGTGCACTGTCGTAAAGATGCTCAGCTGTTCTGGTTTCTCCATCAAGCCAGGCGCGGTTGTTTTGAGCTTAGCAGACAGGCGAACGCAACGAATCACCATCCTGCTGTTCAAGCAGAGCTACGAGGGAGCGCCCTCCCCTTCTCTCCGTCCCCGCCAGTGGAGTGAGGGGAGCGGGCGTCCCCGATGCGACCTCCGCCTGTCCCGGGACCCGCTGGTCCCGGACGTCGGCTCGCTGGGGGGGTGGGGGGGTTGGGGAGGGCGAGCGTTCCGGTCCGCGCGATGCGCTGGCCGTCTGTTTCCGTATGCCGCGCGGCCGCTGGGGCGTCTCGTCTTTCCTCTCTCCCCTCCGTTCCCCCCGACGCCCGGTGCCTCCCGAGCCGCGTCCGAGCATCGCGCCGTACAGTTTGAGAACACAGATCAGCACACAGATGAGCGGTGAACTTTTAAACCCCGCGGTTCCGTCGCACAGTTTGAGATGTATATAAGTACCACGACTGAAAAACTTGTACAGTGTATGCCCAGCTTTAACACAGTGAAAGTATGAACATGCACAGAGAGAGAGGGAAACCCTACAATGTTACTTACAATCACATCAGCAGAAACGCGAGATCCGCGTCAGCCTTGCAGCCTTCTTTTTCTTTTAGCTCTCACCATTCAGAAAAAGCTTGCCCGATGTTCACCCGTGTACGAGTCCTCTCTCTGTCCAGAGCCCTTTTCCTCTTTCTTGCCTGCTCCAACATGGGCTTTCGCTGTTTTCTCGCTGGTCCCGCCATGATAACTGCACAAATATCGCCACTGCGCTAGCAACAAGCATGCCTTTCACTGCGGGAGTGTAGCAGTTCTCGCCGTAAAGCAAGACCGACTCTCGCGATGCATACAAGACTTCTGAGCCTGTGTGTGCGGGCCGAGGGCTCCTGCAATTGCAAGTACGGTATTTCCCCCACAGACCACCAGGGCGGCCGAGAAAACCTTAGTTCAACCTGAAATGACTCATTTAATCATCCAAAACAGTACGGAACACATTAATTAACTGAAAAATGTTGCATAGTGTGCCTTTAATAAATTTATGGAACCTTGGGAGCCCAGCTTTTAGTTCAACATGAGTCAAAGTCAAAGATTCTTTATTGTCACTGTGTGCTAACATGGTGAAATTTATTTTTGGACGCTCCACCTCACATCATGCAACTGGCATAAAACAAAGGGTTACAGTTTCTTTCATTATAGTGTGCACAAAGATAAAAAAGAAAAAAAATGATAAAAATTGTATCAGAGTTCTGAGGGCTTTGGTATCACTCCTTTTATGAATCAATACATTCTCATCTTACAAATAAATAGAGGCAATAAGGTACTTTTGTGCAATGACTGAGGCTACATTAACAAAAATGTGCATGTGCAGCTTTAACCCCCCCCTCCATCCTGCTTTGCTTTGCTATGTCTTGTCTTCTGAGCGCTTTCTTCATATCAACCGAACTCTGAAAAACATGGATCTGGTAAGCTGGTCTCTCAATACTATTGATACGTTTTTTTCGACGGGTAGGCAACGGAAAGGGGGACCCGTCCGGTCCTGATTTGACTTATTTTGTGAGATACACCCTAAATTCCTGGAGGGAAAACGGTTTGTGTCTTTCGACCTTGTCATTCCTGGACGTTTGAAATTTTCACATTGGATTAAGGATACTGGGATCTCTACTTATTGTTTTTTGTGGATTTTTGAAAGTATCGGCAAATACAGCGGATGTTGGAGCCATTTGGCCTTGATCAGGCTGCGGCTGCATGTTCATGGCTGTGAACGGACAAACCTGGCAGGTGAATGGAGCGAAGCCGAAAAGCTGCCTGTGTTGGAACGCAGACTGACTTTGGTGGTTGAACTCAAGGGGAGATGGGATAAAATCTGGAAGTGAAGCGCGAAAAAGCCCAATAATTCGGAAAATTGGATTTATGTGGAGCCAGCAAAAGACTTAAAAGCTGACAGGAAAAGGCAGTGCAGCTTGTTCATAACAAATAACATATTTGGATTCCCTCCCTATCTCTACTCCTGGATTGTTAGGTGAGAGCATAAATAGGCAAAAATCTGTCTCTTTTTTTTCCTCCCCCCCTCATGTTGTTGTACTTCCTTCGTGTAGGCGGGGTTCGGGGCTGTTTGGAGGAATGCGGCCTTGACGGCTGTGCTATTTAGCGCAGCTGGCTGGCTGCGTTCCTTGGCAACGCAAGGCCTCAGTCAATCGTTCCCCCCAAATGTTTTGTTTGTTATGTGATGGACGGTTGTACTGGAACTGATTTTTCGATTACAATGCAAATTGTAATTGACAATAAAATTTGATTGATTGATTGATATTGATTGATTTAGATATTCCTGAGAGAGGAGAATGCAAATAGTGAACAACAGTAAAGTGATTGTAACATATGATGGTCATGACACAATGACGTTAGATGCCCTCTGCTGAGAAACAGCGGCAATATCAGTGGATAATCTAACATGTAAATGTGGGGACCCACTGTCTCCCATCAGTGGGCGATTGTTGTTTTTTTTGGCTTCGATGCTTTTGAACCATTTACCTGATGGGAGAGAGGCAAACAGAGCATTGCCTGTGTGTGTGTGTGTGTGTGTGTGGGTGTTGGGGGGGGGGGGGGGGGGGGGGGGGATCAGTGGAGATGCGTCTGGACCTTCTTTGGACTCGTTCTGCATAGATCCTGCAGACGGCATCCCACAATCCCCTGTGCTGTCCTCACCACCCATGCTAGGTCCTTCCTGTCCTGGACTGTGCAGCAACTATACCACACAGTTATGCTGAGACATAAAACTCTCTCTATGGTTCTTTAGCCGTTTAGAGTGGTCTCCAACCAGAGATAGCTCTGACTAGACAGTATGGGCAACTGCTTGCATCAAGTAAATATAGTACGATGAACCACTGATGAAAGGTTTAAACTGAATTTTCTCTTTTGGTTGACTGCAAATGAAAAGTTTTTAATGCATAGTGTCAATGAACCAGACTCGAACAAGGAGAAAAAAATGTTCAAAGTAGAAAAGAATTCAATTTAATTCTTCCAAAGATAGTAAAACAAAGATTTAATGTATGAATAAATCAAAGAATAAATAACAAATTTGGGCTCAATTTAACTGAGGTCAACTGAACTCTAACTCAACATAAACTGACCTCCCAACAAAGAACAAAAGGCTGCTTAAATAGGGATGGAGTAACCTAATCTACCACATGAGGGAGGCACGACAACAAAAGAACAAATAAATACAAAATTAACTAAAGCATTCTATGAAACAAATAAAGCAAAACTAACTCTTACTTAGCGAAAACAATAATAAGTGAATATTTAAGTGACAAAATTAAATAATTAAAACAAACTTGAAACAAGTCTCCCCTGTCAGTTTTTCACAAACAAATGGTATGCTCCAGGTTTCCTCCTCCAGCTTGGTTTGTATCAACAGCACCTATAAACAAAAAAATTATGTAAATTAAACATTCAGACAGACATCAACTAAAGTGTCCACCATTAGAATAAATACCTGTATAAATGAAATAACTAACTTAACCATATAAACCTGTAATATAATATAAGAAATAAAATACTAACACGATGTGGTGATGGAGGAGCATCCACCGCACATAGACACAGAAAATGTAAAGATGTCATAAATCAGATCTGAATTAATGAGCATAACTGTTCCGTAGCTCCACTGTTCTTATTGGTCTGTGATCTCCTCTCAGGTGATCAGGAGGAGGTGAAGCTGACTGGAGGAGCAGAGTCTTGTCGTCCTGCCCTGTAGAACATCAACTACTAACCTAGCTTGAGAAGACATAGTGTATTGGACTCGTTCAGAACCAGAATTCAAACACGGTTCATGTAGTTCTAAACACAAGCAAATACCAAAATAAACAGGACATATTTTTACTGCGGCCGCACAAAGCTGAATGAAGACCTGCTGAGAACTGGAGACCTGAGTCTGACCCTAAGTTACCCCACAGAGAGAGATGGTGGGACCTACATCTGCACACTCTACAGGGACGAGGACATCCTCAGATGGAAAGTGGTTCTGAAACATGTCAGCAGGTTAGTGACAGAGCATCAGGTTAAAGGTCAGAGCTACAAATAAAGGCCAAAAGGTCAGAAGGAAAGAAGCAAATTTTCTTTATTTTTCCACAGAAACATTTCCATCCTGGGCCACAGCTCTCCTGGTTCTACTGGTTCTGTTGATCATTTCCTGCAGGTCTTTTATATCGTTTTCGCCACCGTTTCATCTCAAGTAAGTCTCAGATTCTTTTTTAAGCATAATGCTGTGGGGTGTCATGTGATCTTGTATTAAAATTGTAATTAATCAAATTTTTAATTGGATTTCACACAAACTTTCTCAGCCAAAGACAGTTTTTTAGGTGTGAATAAATGTATCCTTACAGTCCCCGTCCCATGATTGACAGATAGTTGAACTAGACTAAATATTAGTCACATCTGACCCAACCTGGCTGGGTTTAAAAGCCCAAACTATGTACTTTATGACAGTAAAATAATGTAAGCTTTAGTTTGCAAGGTTTAATTAGATCTTTTCGATCATTAGCCTATAAGCAAATTAAGCAGTGGCCCCACGTCCTTCTATCATTATTCCTTTTTTAATTAAACTTATTATGATATACGATCAGAGTCCCTGGAGTCACAGAATATGATGGGTCACAGAAAACGGCGTAACTAACTCCTCCATCAGCCCCTGCAGCTGCTTCAGATGCTGCTGGTGAAGCGGACGTTCCACCAAAGCCACCAACAAACACCTCTGTTGTTTTAACACGTTTGACAAGATCTGCCTGAAGGTCTGTCCTTTTTAACAATTTTTTTTTCAGGGGACTCATTTTCCTCTTTTGCCACTCTACCTGTTGTTCTTCGTTCTCCTCTCTCCCTGTGTTGATTGATTGACAGCAGGAGGGAGGAGGCATCGGCCCTCAATCAATTATGATTATTGGGCTGATCTAACAGTTTTGTGTACCAACAAGCGTCATAACTAGGAAAAAACAAAACACAATCACTACTGCCCCCCCAGGAAAGGTCCCCGTATGCACAATGGCCAGTCCAGCAGTGGGCTCATCCAAAGGCTGTCTGTCCTCGCCACCTGTCTCTCTTGAAGAACCGTAAAGGATCCAAAAACTGATCTGCCATCACTTTTCCACTCTTGCTATTATTTCTGAATTGGCTTTTCTTCTTCAACTTCATTTTGATCACCCTTTTGTTGATCTCCTCCTTACCAGTCTTTCTAAAGGCTCTCCTTACTCTAGCAGTTGTTTCAGAGAGTTAGGGTCCCCCTGTCAGTAAGCTCAGCCAGGCAGATCAAATTCCTTGGCGTCACCATTGATTCCATGAGTCACTTTGCTGCCAGCACAATCCCTCACTCCCTCCTGAAATTTCTTCGTCTTTTCTCTTTGCCCAGTTCTGTCCAAATGCCAAACTCTATATCTCCTGGAAAACCAAAATTTTTCTACCACATTTTGCCGTTTCTTTATCTTCGACCTGCTAGACTTAGCTAGCTCTGTCTCATCTTTGCTTGACCACGTCATCCTGGATGATGGCTGTCGCTCTGACCTGGCCTTCTGGTCCAGTCTCTTCAGGGACTGAATTGGACTCTCCTTCTTTATAACGATATTGTGCACTCAGCTGACTCATTGCAGTTTTTTTTTGTGTTGATAGGTTTTGGGGCGTTCTTTCAGGGAGAATGTTTTGCAACGGTACAGCCTCCTTCCTTTCTCCAGTCTGAATCCTCAGCTTTCTACAAAATGATTCCCATCACCATAGCCTGGTGCCTCTTTGAGTCAGAGAGACCTTCATCAAATGAATACATCAGGGACTCAGCGGAGTTGGCAGTCATTAAATGTAGTCAAACAATACATGAGTGATTTTGGTTTTTCAGAACTGTGTCTGACTGGGTGGTCAGCACACTGGGGCCCTTCAGGGGACTGTCCTGTCTCCATTCCTCTTCACCCTCTTCACCTCAGATTTCAGCTATTGCACTGACCCCTGCCACCTTCAGATGTTTTCTGATGACTCAGCATAGTTGGCTGC